>NW_026292273.1:0-21935 GCF_023091745.1 Budorcas taxicolor | reverse complement strand
CCTTTCTCTCCCGAACCACCTCTGACACATAGTTGCCTTTAAAAAACTCCACAAAGTTAGCCCATGTTGTTGGGGTGTCATTCTATTCCCAACGAGTCTTCTCATTTCTCCACCCTTCCGCTGCATCCTCCTCCAACAAGAAAGTCACAAAGGCTACCTTCTTTTCATCATTGTAGTCCATAGCCACATAAATCTTCTCCACCTTGGCAAGCCAAGTGTAACACCCCCGATCCCTCTCGAGACCGGAAGATCTATCAATCGATCTAATCAAAACCCAAATCCAAACCTGGGCATAATTTTCAGGGAAAACGGACGGAGTCTCATCTGTTTCTAGGCAAAAGTGCAACCTGCGATAGCATATAAGTGGACCAATACCATGTCCAAACATTCAACCACCTCAAGGCCATCCGAGCCTCGGTTCTCAACAATTAAACACAGCAAGTATACATACATTTCCAAGTACTAGACTATTCTAACTCTTTCTTTAAACAATACAACATGCATTAAAGTTAAGCTATACTAACTAATAATTAACTAACTTATCAGCCACTTCAATAATCCAATAAAGCTTATATTACATTCCTTTTGACTTTACATACATACAATACATGAAAGCATACATCTTTGCCACTTCGACAACTCAAGCCACATAGGCACGCAAGACAACTCTTTAGGCACGAACTTTCACATAATCACGAACTTTCCAGCTAACATGGCATTTCCTGAAATGTGGTGATGAGGAGTGAGTATACACAACACGTATACTCAGTGAGGGCGAGGTAGATATCGAATTGGAGAGAAAAAAGTCGTGCAATGCAATTAAGACAGTTAAGCAATATAAATGTTTGAGTTTAAAGACATTCTTTTTTCGATACGCATTCCGACCATTTCATTACTACAATGAAAGATATACAAATGCTAGTCATTTCTTACAAAGGATCAATTCAAAAATTATCACACAGCTAGAAATGATTGAAAATAGTCACTACTATTTCTAAAGAATAAACTAATCCAAACATTTATAAACATATTTCAAAATTGGGATCGCATACCAAGCCAATCCATAACAACCAAATTCAAGCATAACCAGTGTCCATTACTCAATCCCCTCCTGATGAGAGATCTCCCAGTAAGAATGCCACAGCCCAGCTCCTCCTATGTCTCCTCCTCCTCCTCCTTCTAATGTTTCTATCTTGGCTCAGTCCAGCCACAGAATGAGAGGACTAGACATAGGGATTGGGTGCTGCACCCAAACCAAGATTCAACTAGCTAGTCAAAATATTTGACAACTCATTCAGTGTGACCTCAATTCTATGTACATGAAAGTCCAAGATCAAAGGATAGTAGGATTGTGAAAGAGACTGCAAGATCAAGTCTACCTGAAGCCGGGGATCCATAACGAAACCAAATGCCTCCAATTGAGTTACCAAGTAAATCATTCTGAGGTAGTGTTGGCTCATGTCACCCCCTTCTTCAAGTCTTATACTAAAAGCTCATGGGTCAACTGAATCTCATACATTGACTGTGCTCACCAAAGGATTCTTCCAATGAACGAATTATATCTACAGAATGAGGAAGCCCCTCATAGAATCGATGCAGATCATCACTCATTGATGAAAGAATGTATCCCCTATAGCGTATGTCATCCTGGACCACTTATTATACGTGATCTTATCGGTCTTGGAGGCAGTCTCGTCTATAGGAGCAAATGTCGGGACATCCAAAATATACTTATTTCTCTCAAATCGGAGGACTACCTTAAACTTTTGTACTATTTCTCGAAGTTTGGTCCAATTAAATAATCATGATTATGGATGGACAAATAGTTTTTATGAATGAAGCCATTGAAAATAAACTGCGTAAAAAATAAATATAACAGAAAGTAAGATTGCAGGCTAACAAGAATATATGCAAAGCTATTAAATTACAAAATAATATAGCTACTCTCACTGTTTGTTTTAAATCTCATACTCCCTTAATGAGAAAACATGAATCTATGAAAAGATTCTAAAGTGGGATGAACAAGTTCCTATGATTAAGCGTATTTCTCAAACCTTTGTGGCTATGTTGAAACATGAATACCAAAGGTCAACAACTTTTTCTTGTCTATTTCTCTAAATAGGGTATGGTCTACTTTAGTCCCTAAATCACTTTGGTCTCAAACCTTTGTGGCTATATTTGTGATAACTCGAATCCGGCATGCATTTAATAACATTTAATTACATTTGATTAAATGCCATCTTAAATGTTAATATTTAATTGCACTTGATTACATGTTTATATTTACTTGTTCATTTGTATCTTGGCATTAACTTCATAATACTTTAAAAATATTCTAGAAACGGTTAAATTAATTATTTTAAATGTATATTGATTATTTTGATTGATTTGATTATTTTAATAATCGGTTTTAATTATCTTGCATTAAAATCACTCGATTTTCATATAAATGAGAAAAGTAACTCCGAGCCGGAGTGAATTTTAAACTATTCTACTATTCTACTTTCAAAAAATTAAAGTTTTCTATTATTGCTCATCACTTTATTAGCAATCATTTATTGACAGTTTGATCGTAGCATTTCGAAAATGAAAGTTAGAAGAATATTTCTCGAATTTTGTGAATAGCGTTTCTAGTTTAATTTAGCTAGTTTTAGTTGGTTTTCATTAAAATTGCATTATTTTAACCTGAATTAGATTAAATGGCATCAAAATAAGCTTATTTGACCAATTTTCACTTAAGTTTGATTTTGCAAATGACCAAAATGCCCTTGTCACCTTTTAAATAATAAAACAAGGCAAAAATCAATAAAAACAATTTGCATAATGACCATTTTGTCCTTGCATGGCCGAAGCTCTCAAGGAGGGAAAAGAAATAATTTTTCTTGCATTTTCTTCTACAATCATGCGTGGAATTGCTCGGGGTCATGGCTCGGGTCCTTGCGGGTCTTGGTCTTCAATCTCTGTGAGGGTTTTCACGCTTTTGTGCATTTAAATTCGAATTTGAATTTTGTGTCAAATTTTTAGATTTGATATATAATGTGTTATAATGCCTGTAAATGCTTGATATAGCTTCCTTTGAGTTCGTAGAGCATTGTTTGATAGTTATTTAGCAATTTTTACGGTTGAAACTGTGTATTTGAAATTGGGGAAGAATAATGAATAGTGAACTATGAATAGTAAACCCTAGAATTTTGGATTTTGATCCGAATTGCGATTGCTTGATTTGGATAGGTGCCATTAGTGATAGAAAGATAAAATGTGCAATAAAAATGGACTGGCCTTTGATAAAATTGAAAATTAGACAAAGAAACGTAAAGGGGCCGTTTGGACCAAAAGTTGACCGTGCTCGAATTGAGTTGGGGGTTTTGCAATTGAGGGCATGGAAGCACTTTTGGCTCTGTTGTGCATTGATTGAGCGACCGGTTAGTATAGTTGTAGTTCAAACGCAGTAGGTGGACTTTCGGGCTTCGTTGGGAAAGTAAGGTTTAGTGACATAGAAACGTGCCTTGTAGTGCTTGAGTGAATGTAATGAAATCGGTTTCTTAATCTCGTAGCTCGTTTGCTCGTAATTGCCTTTGGAAGTTAGAGATTGAATATTGATATTTGTCGTTTTCGTGTTTGAACTGCTGTTACTTGTTTAATTGGTGTTATTGTTGCTATTAATGATAGTTATGCGTGAAAAGTTAATTGAATGCTAGTATTGATTGTAAATGCTTGATATCTCGGTTATCGCCTCTAATCTGTATCGTTGTGCTATCGCTCGTTTATCGCCTTGTATCGTGTCTTGCATTGCATAGTGTCAGGCACGTGAGTGATGGGCCTCTCTGGGTAGTCTCGGGCTGCCAGTGTTGGTTGCTCTAGCTCCGTGTCCTATTCCCATTCTCGTTTGGGTTGCCTCCCAGGGAGATTTGGGTCGTAGAATTGATGGATACTCCTAGGTATTCCAAACTGAAGTTATAAGGTGGTTGCGCGCTTATTGTCATCGTTGTCAACATCAAGCTCGAGATTGATGTATCGCTCATGAAATGGTACATTGCTCGTATGAGTGAACCATAGCCTTCAGAGTGTGGTATAGCTTTGAATGGTTGTGTAATGCTTTCATTACTTGTTTATTGTATTGATGTTTACTTGTCAGTTATATTGCTTAACTTGCCTTATTTTCATTGCACGACTTTCTTCTTTCCACCTCGATATCTGTCTCGCTCTCACTGAGTATACGTGTTGTGTATACTCACTCCTCACCACCATATTTCAAGAAATGCCATGTTAGCGGGAAAGTTCGTGATTACGTGAAAGTTCATGCTTGAAGAGTTGTCTTGCGTGCTATATGGCTTGAGTTGTCAAAGATGCAAACATGTAGGTTTCATGTGTTGTTTATATTTAGTGTTAAAAAGAATGTAATCTAAGTTTTATTAGGTTATTAAAGTGATTCGAAAAGCTAGCTTATGTATTCAGTTAGTATAGTTTAACTTCAATGCATGTTTGTAATGTCCAAAGGAAAAGAGTTAGAATGGTTTAATAGTCTAACTTATGCAATAGGTTAGTATGTTTAATTGTCAAGCATGAATGTACTTGCAAAAGATGTGAAGAGGTAGGTTAGTCTGTAAACTGGAAATGTATATTTGATTGTGATTAGCTTGTTGAGAACAAGGCTCGGATGGCCTTGAGGGATTGTGAATGTTTGGACACGGTATTGGTCCATTTATATGTTATTACAGGTTTTGCACTTTGCCTAGAAACAGGGGAGACTCCGTCCGTCTTTTCCTAAAAATTTTGGCCCGGGTTTGGAATTGGGTTGTGATTAGATTGATTGATAGAACTTCCAGTCTCGAGAGGGATCGGAGTGTTACAATATTGATTAAGTGATCTAGTTAGATTGGACCCTCCATCACTTAGTTATCTGACAAATTGAATCAATAACCTCAAACCTTTGTGGCTATGTTGGTCGTTAGATTTTGGAAGATAACTACATCTCTATGTTTCATACTAGCGATTTTAATAAACTTAGTTTGAAACATATCCTCTACCTTTTGGGGAAGAAAGATTGTATTCATTTAGGTCTTATTAAATATCCTAGGATGGCGGAGGACTATGATAAGACTCATTTTACCATTTTTATTAATTTAATATAAGTTTGCACATAGGGAGTCTTGGCGATCTCATCTTATAGACATGCATTTAACATACTATAGGCTAATAATCACAATTATAGCAAATAATATAATATAAATGCAATAAATGCTAAATGGTGGATCATGGGCTTGGGTTTGGGCCTATAGAAATAAAACTATTCTATAAAAAGATCTTCAATTCCTTGAAATCTTCATTGGGCCTCCAACTCCTTGGAAATCAAATGGCCTTCTTGTTAACTCCTTTTTGAAGAATAAATTAAAATCCTCACTACATAATTCTCTCAAAAGGCAAGAAATAAATTGAGACTTATGTCTCAAATTACAATCCAATGCCACTGACCTAAAGCCCAAATTCATGATCCAATTCACCATTTCAAGATATAGATGTATGCAAGATTACTCATATCAAATATATAATAATCCACATATAATAAGTTAGCCTATAAGTTTAATTAACTCATCATCATGAAAAATTAAACCTTTTTCTATACTTATTGCATTTTCTTGGAAAAACACCATTCACTAATGCAAGTCATAATGACCATTAATTCATATCCCTTTATAATTAATAATATTCACATGCAAGCCCAAAACTTTAAAGAAAACACAAGTTCATGGTCCAATCACATAAAGTGGCCCAATTAGGCTAAAATATAATCTAAAATAAGCACACAAGACCCAAGCCCAAATCCATATGTCTCATAGGCCTACGTACATTTATTTTTAGCCCAATAGTCTATTAAAAGACATTATATCAACATATAATAACTTTTAACTTTCTTAAATTTAAAAATATCTAAATTAAAACACATTAGACTATTTCCAAATTCAAGATTAGAATATAATGGCCTTCTATTATGTGAAATCAACTTTGCAATTTTCAAGACATGTAACTAGTTTCATATTTGATTATTAAACTCCTTTAATCATTAAATAGTCCTCAACATGGTCATATGCATAAACTAGTTAAAATAAGCTTAAAACAACTTTTCAAACTTTCACTTTAACACATGCTTATAATCTACATTAACTTTTGAGTACTTCAAGGCAACTACAAGCACATTATCATGTCCATTAGAAACAACACACCAAGCCCGCACACTAAGGGAATTTTGGCCATCACAACATAACAACACTACACTTGTTTCCCTTCAAGTTTTGACTTTACAAACATGTATAAAAGATCATTTCAAGAAACACCTTTTAGCTTTTACGATAGTCCCTTGATTTAAAGACATATGCCAACATGTAAAGATCAAATTCAACATTTATCTTTATACATTAGCATATTCAACAAGAAGATCAACCATTCTCAACATGCATGTGACAAATGGCCATTAATAAGTATAAATCTAACATACAAGCTCAAGTCTACATATATAAACTCATATATTCATAAGATCTACATATACAAGCAAGGATCAAGACTAGATCTAAATATGCAATCATGTAGGCTTATCATAAACTTCAATACTTGCATATTTTGAGAGCCAACTTTCGGCCTAGGTGCCATACATACAGACGAACCAACCAATAAGTCAACACAAGGCCAACATGTTAGTTCTATGGACATCAAAAACTCATGGCTCTGATACCACTGGAAGGTACTAGCCAACATTCTATATCATGTCACTACATAATCATAGGTTGGATTCAAGATCGAGAAAGGCATGCATGGATACATAGTTATGGCCGAAACTAGGCAAGGCACATTTCAAAAATTTATTGCAAAGATCAATTCTTTCATATATGTCCATAAATCTACTAGCTAACATCATATATCAAGTATACAAAATGGAATAGCAGGTTCGTAGGTATACCTCTTGTAGATAACTTGGTAGATGATGTAGCTTGAAGTTGGTGCTATGGTGTCCTTCTAACTTGAAGGGTCTAGTTGGTCCACAAGCATCCAAAGCTCAACCTTATCCTTGAAGAAAATGTGCTAGTATACTTCTAAGATATAAAGCTATACACGTGTAGTTGTTCTCAAAATAGCAAAAGCTTGACCTTCAACTTGCCATGGCCGAGAATGCATCAAGAGAGAAGATGAAGTTGTCCTATCTATTTCTCTTGCGTGT
Source organism: Budorcas taxicolor (assembly GCF_023091745.1). Taxonomy (NCBI): domain Eukaryota; kingdom Metazoa; phylum Chordata; class Mammalia; order Artiodactyla; family Bovidae; genus Budorcas; species Budorcas taxicolor. The sequence continues at coordinate 14,725 of NW_026292273.1, read as the reverse complement.
GTCGTGTGTATGTGAGGCTTAGAGAGAGAAGTTGTCACCTTTTGCAAATAATATATAAACTATATCAAAAAGAGTAGCCAATCACAATTGCTAACTTTTTCTTGATAATGCATGCACATCCTAGGATCACAATGATTGCAATTAGATGGCAATATGAATGTTTTCTCTCGCCTCATCCATTTGGCCAAAATTGCTAGTGGAAAGAGAGAGAAGATTGTCATCTTTTATATATTATATGATCTCTTTATTATTTAATTACTTTATGCATTTAAGAGCCAATCATAGTATTTTTCTTTCTTGCTTGAATCAACCAAGCCATGCAAAACCTTGGATTGTAATCACTACAATCCAAGGGACACCTTTTTCTCTCTCATGACACTTGGCAAAAAGGTTCTTATCATCAAAAGCAGTGGATAAGATTCTTTTGTCTTTATTCAAAAGTCAATCTCATACATCCAATTCAAATTCAAATGACTAGGATTGATGACATGGACAATCCTACATCTCACATGCCATATGTCAATCCCCATTCATTAATTTACCTTTTCATTTGATGACTAGGATTGATGACGTGGCATTTCACAATCTCATCATCAAAACATATATATATATATATATATATATATATATATATATATATATATATATATATATATATATATATTTTATTCTTGCCCATTCTAAACTCTATTAGAATAAATACATTGAAACTACTTTTTCAATAATTATAGTTTGGCCCCGAAAGTTTTGGTAATTATAATTTGACCCCAAAACTTTTTAAAATTATACTTTTGGCCCAAATACTAACATTTATGACTCTTAACACTTTAAAGCCACCAACCACATTATACAAGCTTCCGGTGAACTTATTCATGATACTTATAAGTGTGTGACCTTCTAGATTCATAATCGCGTACCGATGAGCGACCAATAAACCTCATTATCTATTTCGAAAATGTCTCCGCCATTTACCAAAATACCCACATGCTCATGAGCGACGCACTAGCAACGAACGTACAATGAGAATGTAAACGATAATGAAGATGACGTCTTTTATGAATCTATTTAGTCGTCGAGATTAGTGTGAAGTCCGATCATTTTGTTAAGAATGCGCAAATTGGAAAAGGACCATGAAATGGTTAAGTCCACCTCCGATACTATGTATAAATCTGAATCGGTGAAACGAGAGATAACTACCATGGAAAACCCATTTTCATCACTTCATACTGGCCTTGGCCAAGGACTTCCTCGTTTAACGACCGATCTCAGATATCATAGGACATCACCTCACGATGGAGGTTAACAGATCCTATCTCAATAATTACCTGTCAGTTCATACCATAAAACTAAACGCGAAAGACCGTAACCCACCTTATGGAGGACGGGTATTGTCCAGACGTAGTATTTAGCCCTTGATATAACAAGCAACCGTAATTTCTCAAGTCTGAGGATTAATTTACACAATTCTCAACTAAATAGTAAACTATTAACCTGAAATCTTGCAGTTTACTATTTATTGTCACATTCAATGATCTGTAGACAAACGATTACTGATCGCGTCATTTTGCGCTAAAAATAGTAAGGTTAAATGATTGAAAATATTGGTTACCTTGAATTACTTTTAGATGTGGCGAGTAGAGAGTCGATCCACGGAGATTGGGTTATCAGATTAAGTTAAGTCCTTAATTTAGAATTGCTTGACTATCTCCTGTCACGGATAAGTTTGAGTAAGTCCAAAAGTCCAAGAAATGTCCAAAGATATGATAGTAACAAGATCCAAAAGTGACTTGAACAAATATACTAAATTGAAGAATCACAACACTCAACACTGAAAATCAAAGGGTTAATGATTCAGGGTAGTTATAGCTCGGTATACGTAAGTACAAAGTTATTGATTCATATTAAAAGTTAAGTCCTTCATAATAGGGCTACAAGCTCCCACTATTGAAATGAGCCTTTAATTACATAAGTGATAAGATTAAATTAATTAGCAAGACTGGATGTGTTGGTACAACTAACGATATCCAATCTCTCAATTAATCTTTCACTTATGTAACTTGGAGGTGTCGGTACAACTAGACTAGAATCCATCCGAGGTAGTCTCGTATTGCCACTGGTTTACAAAACCGGGCGTATATGTACTTTCAATTAAATATAACATAACTACAAGTATACGTATAATTAATCAAAGAATACTTAGAAATAAAAATACGAGACTTTAATAAATCTGAATCACAACATATGTACAAGAGTAATCTCACACGTACTATCCCAAATCTCGGGTCTAGTGTGCCATAATAAACTTTAAAGTACAAGAAATCATAACGAAAACTGAAATAAAAGAATACTTATCGTGTTGAATGGATTTCGGTAGACCGGTATGATTTCGATATGTTGATGCCTCACTAGACCTACCCATTGAGATTAAAACTTTGAACACAACTAAGAATAATAATTAAAACACTCAAAACTCACTTCACAAATACTAGAGTAGGAGAATTGAGCTAAGAAAAGAAAATGGTACAAGCAAAATGTCACGCCCCAACTCGACCCCTCCTACAATCAGTCAGGACGCAACGGAATTCAGCAGTATAACGACAATAAATAGGATACCGAGGCTCTAAACCAACCTCATTAGAACATCATGCATCAACTCCATAAATCATATAACAACAACTCCTCAATAAAATAACAACATACATTATAACCATATTAAACAATAAACTTCCTTCGTTGTACGCCTCCGTTCCAACATAATACATAAACCTTAATATACCTTACAAAAACATATTGAGCCAATCTAGCAACCTAATCATAAACAAAAGAAATGCTACTAAGACAGCATCAACTAATTCATTATCTTTTCAACACCTTTTACATTATGAACTACAAAGCATATAAAAGTCTACTAAGTTAATATACAAGATAGCAAGACAATACAACAGCAAGGATAAGACTCAGGAACATAAGACTCATCCACGAAAGGCACATTTCCCTCTTTAGGAGGCACGTACCCGTAGTCTTTCTCTACAACACCTGTATACATGCAATAATTGAGAGTGAGCTTATATAAAATAAGCCTAGTGAGGATCCGATAGATCTCGAGCAAGGTCTACTAAAATCCTTGGAATAATCCTTTGAGTCAGTAAACACACAATAACATAAATAATACTATCATCACATAACTATATAACCATTCATTAAAGGATACTCTAGTTGGTGTAGCTCCAAACGCCATCACAATCTCAAGCATTCTTCTTGTAATTTCCCATTACTCACGCACCCGAGGTACCTCACTAGCCTCGCCCTCCATGACACCTCCGTCATGCGAGCTGGAAGTAGTCTCTGGTAGTCATGCTGTTATCAACCCAACAGCTCGATGCTGCTCGAGAGGTGGCACACACATACCAAGACTCAGCAATAATAATAAACATCATTCACAATACAGGAGGACAATCTAGAAGAATTTCCTGTCTCCCGGTTCATCAATAATCATCAATAATCATCTGTACATCAATATAACATCAATAATCAATTAGATAACAAATAACTAAGTTAGATGACAAAGTAGGCCATCCAACCGGACATGCATTAAATGCACAATTAAACCCTAGTTTACCCATCAACAACTCACCATTCAATCACTCAAACACCACCCAATCATCTAAAGACATAGTTTAAGAATTTAAAGAAAGACACCCTAAACTTCAAAAATTCATAACTTACATTCTACTAACCCAAACATTGCCAAATCAGTTTCTATCACTCACCCATTCAACCTACTACATTAGCCCTCTCGAAAATCCACCATAACACCTCCAAATCATGCCCGATAACCCTAAAACCCTAGGATATCTTGGCTGAATTTTCCGGACTTTCCCACGACCAATGTAATCGAAAATCCGGCATTACAACAGCGCTAACACGTAATTATCAAGTATTTAGAAATCGACAACAATCGATTTCGATCATCACAACTCAATTAATTCAACATTAAACAATTTAATCAAAATTTAATACCCGAAAAATAAAAATTATGCTACATCCAACAGAAACTCATAGTATTACCACTAAACGATCCCTAGCATGCAAGGAGCAATAATCTAACATCAGATTACAATTCTAACGGTTCAATCTTCATTTATACGCAAAAATGCAAAAGACAAGTTTTGAGATTTAGAATTTTTCTCTCACCTTTGATGTGTTTTGATGCAAGAAATGTGTAGAATGGATGCCAAACAAGTGAAATCAAGCCTTGAATGAAGTGATTTGGCCTTGAAATGAAGTTTTTATGTTAAAATTACTTTGAAAAACCTTGAAAATGCTCTTATTCTTCCTCCCCCTTGAACTCACGGTTTTGTGTGTGTTTTGTGGTGTTTTTGGCTTGTTTTAATGTGTGTAACTACTTATGAGCAAGGTGGTCAACATTTAAATGAAAGTCAAAGTTAAAAACTTAGTATTTTTAGTGTTTTCTTGTCTTTAAATGCATTTTATTGATCACCAAGGTTCAAAACAATTATTCAACATCCAAGCTAGCTCAAATACATTATTTTTAGGTGACAAGAAGTTTTACATTCAAAGAATTCCACCCGAGTCGGCTTAAAACTTGATTTTTTGCAAAAAGTGGTGTAAAAACCCTAATAAATTCCTAAGCCGATTTGAAATCTGTTTTTATCAATCACATGTCTATTAAAGTCTATGGACTAGGTCTTGATGCACCTAAAAGCCCTGCGTAAAAATTTTAGCTGACATGCGTCCAAAACACTATTCACTAAAAGACGACGATAAAATTTATGATCCCGTTTTTTATAAAAATTTCATGAATGCACATTTAGCACGTATTAGGAGTATTGACATCAAAATTATAACTTTCTAGGTCCTATAGCACATAAACAGGTCATATGCATGCAAAACGAGGTCTAGTACGTAAAACGAGATAAGCAGAAAAGTGGGGTTTCACATTCTCCCCTCCTAAAAACAATTGCGTCCTCGCAATTCTGCATCGATCTGTAGAAAAGCTCAGGTGCTGGCTCAAACATACGGATTGAAAGACCGAAAACCAAATTCTGAAGACCATTTGAGAACACTAAGCAAAACACTGATCAAGGTCGTCGACAAGAATCCCCAGTTAAGAAGCCTAAATAAGAATGGCGATTAAGAACACCGACTAAGACTTTGAACAAGATTACCATTGGAGAATACCGAATAAGAACCCCGTAATAAGAACTCAGAATAACACCATATAAGAATTCCACATAAGAATACCGATAGAAAATACCAAAGAAGAATTCCAATGAGATATACCAAACATGAATCTTTATGTAGAACTCCCGAGGAAGAATACCGAAGAAAATACCAACGGCTGATTATGAAACACTGAGCTAATATCGTGCATGTGCTAACTTCAATCATATAAGGCAAACTTTCTATTGGCATACTAGTACGTTGCACTCAAGTAGACATGATAAAAGAATATGTAGCACTGGAATCATTCAATACCTTAACTAATTGATTGAGAATAAGAAATTACCTTTCACTACTGCTGCTGTGATGCACTGCCTGTAGGTCTACCCTGGTAACCTTGGGTCACTGACTGACCCTTAGACCTCGAATACCTAGGACAATTCCTCGCTCTGTGCTGATTGCTGCCGCAACCCAAACATGTTCCTGCTTTATTCCGACAGTTAGACTCGAGATGGCCTTTCCGGCGGCAGAAAGTACAATGTATGACTTGATCCGCAGCACGATTCCCAGAAGAATCTGGAACCAATAAGGTAATTGAATCATCTTGTTGAGCTCTCACTATAGTAGACTTTTCTTGGGCATCCCTGACTGTAGTCAAACCCCGATCATTTTGCCATTTATGGCAGTCTTCTTTCATGTGCTGATCACTGCCACAACTTAGACATCTCCCTAATTTCTTCCAACATCCGGTCTCAACATGACCCTTTTTGGTACAGAAATCACAAGATGGAATACGAATAGCAACACTGTTACCCACGGAACCCTGAACTGGCGGAACCGTTAAACTGCTCTGTTGTATCCTCAAGTCTACTGGCCTATTTTGCCTCTAGAGCTGACTCTGCCGACTTTGAGGATGAAAATATCTTTGCTAGTCCTGAAGCTGAGAAAGTCTTCTACTCGATTGACTAGGTCCTGCACCTACCTCATTCTTTCCTTTCTCAACTCTTGTTGCAGTAGTAAGGGCTTCACCGTATGTGGAAAACTGAAAAGAAGTCAAGCTATCTCGAACCTCCGGCCTCAACCCTCGAATGAATCTCTTAATCCTCTTTTCAGTAGTTTGCACCATACCCGGAGCATAATGTGACAGATTATGAAATCGGGCCTCATACTGCGTAACAGACAGGCTACCCTGTTTCAAAGACATGAATTCATTCCTACGAAGTCTTCCTCTTATTCCAAGAGCTCTGACAGTCATCCTTACTTCACCCAAAAGAGTCACTCGCAGTTATAACATATTTACAATTACATCACATGAAGACAAGTACAACATAATACATAATTAACATATAAAACAACATTGTCATATAACACACAATTCAGCACATAAGAAGCCAATATCACGTAAACAAGTTATATCACATAATAAGTTATAAACAATTAAAGTCTCATAAGCAACAAACTACCCATAGGTCAAATTGATTATGTAACTCACATTAATCACTCAAAGTTCCTTGCTCACCTAAAGCACGTTTTTTCACATAAGCAGGATATAAACAATTAAAACTATATAAACAACTAACTTCACACAAGACACTTCAATCACATAAAACAAATTTGTCACATAATGCACATTAATCACATAATGCACATTAACCACAACACATTGAGTACGTAAAGCACGTTATCAAATAAAACATATTGACCACATTAGTTCACTTAACACATAAACTATATTGATCACATAAAAAGTTAGACACATAAGTAAATTAATCACATAAGCATATTAACATATGTTTTACTTTTCTTTCACTTAATGCATACTTGCATGTTTAGACCACTACCCACATTCCTAGGATACCCCGGCTGACAGCTAATCAAGCTTTGATACCACTTAAATGTCACGCCCCAACTCGACCCCTCCTACAATCAGTCAGGACGCAACGGAATTTCGGCAGTATAACGACAATAAATAGGATACTGACGCTCTAAACCAACCTCATTAGAACATCATACATCAACTCCATAAATCATATAACAACAATTCCTCAATAAAATAACAACATACATTATAACCATATTAAACAATAAACTTCCCTCGTTATACGCCTCCGTTCCAACATAATACATAAACCTTAATATACCTTACAAAAATATATTGAGCCAATCTAGCAACCTAATCATAAACAAAAGAAAGGCTACTAAGACAGCATCAACTAATTCATTATCTTTTCAACACCTTTTACATTATGAACTACAAAGCATATAAAAGTCTACTAAGTTAATATACAAGATAGCAAGACAATACAACAGCAAGGATAAGACTCAGGAACATAAGACTCATCCACGAAAGACACATTTCCCTCTTCAGGAGGCACGTACCCGTAGTCTTTCTCTACAACACCTGTATACATGCAATAATAGAGAGTGAGCTTATATAAAATAAGCCTAGTGAGGATCCGATAGATCTCGAGCAAGGTCTACTAAACTCCTTGGAATAATCCTTTGAGTCAGTAAACACACAATAACATAAATAATACTATCATCACATAACTATATAACCATTCATTAAAGGATACTCTAGTTGGTGTAGCTCCAAACGCCATCACGATCTCAACCATTCTTCTTGTAACTCCCCATTACTCACGCACCCGAGGTACCTCACTAGCCTCGCCCTCCATGACACCTCCGTCATGCGAGCTGGAAGTAGTCTTTGGTAGTCATGCCGTTATCAACCCGACAGCCCGATGCTGCCCGAGAGGTGGCACACACATACCAAGACTCAGCAATAATAATAAACATCATTCACAATACAGGAGGACAATCTAGAAGAATTGCCTGTCTCCCGGTTCATCAATAATCATCAATAATCATCTTTACATCAATATAACATCAATAATCAATTAGATTACAAGTAACTAAGTTAGATGACAAAGTAGGCCATCCAACCGGACATGCATTAAATACACAATTAAACCCTAGTTTACCCATCAACAACTCACCATTCAATCACTCAAACACCACCCAATCATCTAAAGACATAGTTTAAGAATTTAAAGAAAGACACCCTAAACTTCAAAAATTCATAACTTACATTCTACTAACCCAAACATTGCCAAATCAGTTTCTATCACTCACCCATTCAATCTACTACATTAGCCCTCTCGAAAATCCACCATAACACCTCCAAATCATGCCCGATAAACCTAAAACCCTAGGATGTCTTGGCTGAATTTTCTGGACTTTCCCACGACCAATGTAATCGAAAATTCGGCATTACAACAGCGCTAACACGTAATTATCAAGTATTTAGAAATCGACGGCAATCGATTTCGATCATCACAACTCAATTAATTCAACATTAAACAATTTAATCAAAATTTAATGCTCAAAAAATAAAAATTATGCTACATCCGACAGAAACTCGTAGTATTACCACTAAACGATCCCTAGCATGCAAGGAGCAATAATCTAACATCAGATTACAATTCTAACGGTTCAATCTTCATTTATACGCAAAAATGCAAAAGACAAGTTTTGAGATTTAGAATTTTTCTCTCACATTTGATGTGTTTTGATGCAAGAAATGTGTAGAATGGATGCCAAACAAGTGAAATCAAGCCTTGAATGAAGTGATTTGGCCTTGAAATGAAGTTTTTATGTGAAAATTACTTTGAAAAACTTTGAAAATGCTCTTATTCTTCCTCCCCCTTGAACTCACGGTTTTGTGTGTGTTTTGTGGTGTTTTTGGCTTGTTTTAATGTGTGTAACTACTTATGAGCAAGGTGGTCAACATTTAAATGAAAGTCAAAGTTAAAAACTTAGTATTTTTAGTGTTTTCTTGTCTTTAAATGCATTTTATTGATCACCAAGGTTCAAAACAATTATTCAACATCCAAGCTAGCTCAAATACATTATTTTTAGGTGACAAGAAGTTTTACATTCAAAGAATTCCACCCGAGTCGGATTAAAACTCGATTTTTGCAAAAAGTGGTGTAAAAACCCTAATAAATTCCTAAGCCGATTTGAAATCTGTTTTTATCAATCACAGGTCTATTAAAGTCTATGGACTAGGTCTTGATGCACCTAAAAGCCCTGCGTAAAAATTTTAGCGGACGTGCGTCCAAAATACTATTCACTAAAAGACGATGATAAAATTTCTGATCCCGTTTTTTATGAAAATTTTATGAATGCACATTTAGCACGTATTAGGAGTATTGACATCAAAATTATAACTTTCTAGGTCCTATAGCACATAAACATGTCATATGCACGCAAAACGAGGTAAAGCACGTAAAATGAGATAAGCAGAAAAATGGGGTTTCGCACAAAATGAAATGAGGAATGAAGTATTTATAGAAGAAATCTGGCACTATTTATATGTACTATTCATGCAGTGATGTCATCAATGTGTCAGCACGATGTCAGCGCCAAAGTCAGTGATGTATCAGTACAATGTTAATGCCAAGGTCACCATTGTATCACCATGACATCAGTGAAGTTACTATTTACACGTTGACTTTACTATTTATGCATTGACTTTGACTTTTACTATTCATCCATTGACTTTGACTTTGACCAAAAGTTGACTTTGACTTTGACCAAAAAGTTGATCAAGGCTACTTCAAGATTTTTTAGCGTCTTGAATCTGTTTTCGCACTCCGTTTGGCCAAATTCAATCTCGATTTGCTCGTGTCAAGGTCATTCTACCTTCCTCCTTCAGTATTGTGCTGAATTTCTCGTTCAAGTGTTGGCTTTTGTGGCCATTTTTGCTATTTCTTCTTCAGAACATATATTGCACTAAATTTGTGTAAAATATACAATTAAGCTTGAAATAATAATGCAATATACATGATTCAATGGGTTAAAATTACTAAAAATATGGATTTATCAATCACTCATATGTTTATTAGTCCACATCATCATGTTGTTCTGGCACTTCGCACGCCATCCTTTATCATTAACATCATTATGTCAATCAAAGGTAATAACATATGATAACCCGTACTCGATTATTCTAGTCCCGGTTGAATAATCTGAAAGGCTCTGAATCGATTCTTAATGTTTATCATATTAAAGAAAAAGTGCAAAATATCCTAAACCCTTTTAGAACATTTTTCTTTTTGGATAAGGATTAGGGACATATTCATATCGAAATGAAAAATATAAATATCCTCAAATTAACACAGTGTATAAAACACACAAACATATTCTTATTAAAGCCTAATAAGGTCATCTCAAACTATAGTATTAGGGCATATCCTTAAAAAAGTTAACCAATACTAATATATTACATTTACCAAGTTATCATAACACTCTAACCAATTTTTAAGTTAACTTTTAATTATATCACCTTACATAATTATTACATTCAAGACTACAAAATAGATTACAAGCTAGGCTATCCAATTACTTTACATAAATTCTCATATGGCATCCATTCAATGCTACAAGCAATCATGGGGACATGCGAACTTCCTCTTCTACCCCTTGATCTATCTTCATCATGCCTGTAAAATGTAGACAGAGGGGTGAGCAAAACATTATTGCTCAGTGAGGGAAGAAAATAGATATCTGGGAGTTTTAAAAACCTTTTGTGCAATGTAAATAAGCCAAAGAATCTACTAACATAATAAAACCCTCTCATTCAAGATAAACAAGTTAATCAAAACATTTAAAAGAACTAAAAATTAAACAATTACAACATATAATCAACTAAAGACTTTTAGTAAACTATAACTAGGTAACAAGCTATGTACAAACAATAGAAGATGAACAATACAATCACATAGATGCCACGTCAACACGAGAGAATCAACTAATATTACAAATTAAATAATTCTTAAGCAAATAATGTAATCATTAGTAACTCTCCAAGGACTTAGGGCCCAATCGAGAGTTACTCAAAAGGATATAATGTTGGTCACAAGCACGAACCACGAGCTATGAACCACGAACAAGAGATAATGAAGATACCAATAACAAGACCAATAAGCTGGCATTCCTATACACCAACGGATGTACTCCAAATGTAACACCTCGATAATCCTATGACACAACTCTCCTAGGGCGGCATCCCTAGTGAGAGAGGGAATAGCCATGGAGTTAGAGCAACCAACCCTGGCAAGCCCGATGCCGCCTAGAGAGGCCCATCACATCTGTACTGATGATAAGGTTGCGCAACCGACGATGCGAGAATCATGAATATAACATACACAAGAAATAGATTGACTATCCAATAGCACATAAAGAGGAACAACAAAGTAGGTTGTCGTCACACATACAATACAATTAACAAGCAATATAAACAAAATAACGGGAATTCAACTAACATCAATCAACATCAGCAAGATAGGCATGTATTTTAATTCATGAAACTTCTCCGATTTGTGCCCTAAACTACTCCAACTCACCTAGACATTTACTAGACAAGTTCAATTCAATTTCTAACAAGTATTCTAACTTTCTTTATATTGGCCTTTTATACTTTCTTGTGAATTAACAACCCATCAAGCATTGAGGTGACACTACGAGTTCACTAAACATTCAACCACCATTTATGAACTACAACTAAGCTTTGAAAACACACATTACACCCACAAGGCTCAAAACACATAAATGCCCCTTTGTCACTTTACATTACAACACCCTAACCCATACATTAAAACTATACCATAAGTGCACCATAAACTCTAACTAACACATTTAGCACCAACCAACTCCCCCGAACACACCCAGTCAACAAAATACACACATGGCCCCTTTATGTCCAATTCATTCTTTCTAAAAACTAACCATGTCCTAACAAGATTTAGCATTAATTTAGTCCACACAACACTTATGGTACATGTTTAAAGCATTAGAACAAGCATTAGAATCATAAAATCACAATCTACATGCAAGCTACTATTTATCATCTTCCACATTACACCTATTTATAAAATCCAATTAAATGCTTGCAAAACCATCAAAAGTTTGTTCTACTAACTATAAAACTAACTAATCATACAATCGGAAGCTAAATAACTATCATAAACGTCATAATAAATTTATAACATAACCAACATCCATCAAGAAAATGCAATCAAATGCAAATCCCTTACCAAAACCACTTGTAGAAGCTAGGTATAGGCTCAAGATGGCTTAAGATACTTGGATTCAAACTTGGAGGAGAACAATTTGAAACCCTAGCTTGCACAATTTTCCTTCTTGTCTCTTTGAAGGCCGATGGCCTTCTTTCTTTCTCTCTTTCTCTCTATTTTTTTTCTTTTGTTTTGTTGCTTTTGTTATATGTATGTATATATTATAGGTTATATGTGTATAATATATGTATATGGGTTTGGGTTAAAAGGTTTGGGTTTGGGTTTAGTTGAGCAAAATTGTAAGAAAAGCCCAAATGTGTAGTCTAGTTTTTACTATTCATGCAAGACACAAAAGATTTTTTCTACTCTCCTTGCCAACGTACTATGCAAATAAAAATTATGAACGTATGCCCAAAAATACATATATAATAGGGAAAAAATACAAAATTTATAAAATAAAATACTTTAATTTTTACCCCGGGCTTCGGACTCATTTTAAAATGATGAAAATAAGTCTACTAAATGTAAGGAACAATTTCACCTATAATATCTGATAAGAAAGTACGCATGAGACGGATTCTATGTGCATCAACAATTGACAATCTGATATTCGTCATGTTGTGTACTAAACTAGGTAGCAGTCAAACATAGGACATGATCACTAGATAGTAGTGAAGCATATATTCAAGTATCTTCAAAGAACGAAGGACTATATGTTAGTCTACCGGGCTAAGTATATAATAGAATAAACTAGCACTTGAATAAAGAGTGAAAGAAATGTAGGAAAGGCAAACACCTTGAAAAAAAAATCTCTTAATTTGTGGATACGTCCAGCAACATGAGACATAGTGATAGATTGTCTTTGCGAGTGACTTAGCAGTTCCTCTTCTTAAGACTCTTTCGAAGAAAGTCTTTTTTGTAGATATTGAGTCTGTTGGGGTTAAGTCGTTACATAGTGTAACCTAGTGCACTTTCATATAAGTGGGAGTCTGTTGGGAATGGGTATGCCCAAAGACCACTAGCACACTGTTATTGGTATATTTGGATGTTTACAATGAATAATTATTGTCATCTTACTTTCATGAGTATGTTTCTTTCTTATGTGGTTAACTATTATTTATATATATGTACAAATATAAGGTCCTTGCTTCAAGTGTTGACTTAAGTACGTGGTAGTTACGTACATAAGGTCTAAGTCATGGTTACTTGTTAAGCAGAACTATTTAGTCCATAACTAAGTAGTAGAGTTGGGCACTTTGCTATGGTAGAAGTTATTGTGAATAAGATCCCTTTACAGCATGGTGATCTGCCTTGATCATGGATAGGCTTCCAGATTTACTTCACTTATGCATGTATATGCATCTGATGGGTCACCGTAGTTGTGATACTCTAAATACGTACTATCTAAGAAAGAGTTCACCTATACCTACATGTTTTTAAGTGGGCCAGTCCTCTGAATTTTAAGCATATGTGGATGAATTGACGAAGTCAAGTTCTTGCACTTTTAATCACTATGGGTGAGATCTTATATATAAAGGTCAACAGCTATGTGGTTTAGGTGTCTGGACTTGGTTAGAAGGCACATGCATACGTAATAAGGAATCTATACAATAATCACTCCCTTAGAATGATCCAGGTTGATCATCCTGAATTTGTGCACAACAATACATGATGTATTGGTTGTTACACTTGTGGATCATTCCTGTGGTAAAGTGGATAGTTTCCGGAGGATGGTTAGATTATAGGTTAAAGGTTCTAATGTCACGCCCCGACCCCTCACAGAACCAAGTTTGGACATGACCGTACTCATGCATTAGAATACCTGGACAATATTACACTTAACAAATAATTGGGGTTACACAAAGGAAACAACCTAGAAGACCTGCTTTATACATAACATAATAAATACATCATTTTCCCCAAAATAGGAAACATAAGTCTAACAATATAAACATGGCCAAAGTAACTATACATGATTCATGTGCAAAAGAGTACTTCATTACAACATAACTATACATACATATTACATAAAGCAAGAAGTACATTATCCATAAAAGAACTAGCATACAATCACTATCACTTTTCTTATGCTTCGATCTTAATCTCGGCCTCACCTAAAATGTTCATGAAATGGGGTGAGCTACACTATCTCAGTAAGGGTGGTGAACGGGAAGTTTTGGAAAACATTTAACTTAGAAATTCATTTGAAAATATGCATGTAAAACGATATGCAAACATTAGGCATTTAAAAACAATTAACATGCATTTGAAATAATATATAAACATTAAGCACTTAAGGACATTTAACTCAACAAGCAATAAGCACTTAAAAGGCAATTAACTGAAGAGCACATAAAACTATATAACCATTCAAGAAGGATAAGCTATTCATTGTTGATGCCATCACTTATCCCACCATCATGAACTCTGCCACTTATTACTTCCACTCACGATGGACTTCG
>NW_026292272.1:0-21946 GCF_023091745.1 Budorcas taxicolor | reverse complement strand
TGTCACTACCCCAATTTTTCAATCGCTAATATAATCTCTGATACCATAAATAAACCACCAACATTCCTGGGATCATGATGCTACGGGCTTAAAAAGGTCGCTCCGCCTAAGTCCACTAAGGCACAATTACAATAGCCGGAGCACTATTATCATAATTCAATATTTCAAGACTTTTAAAAATAATTATTTTCCAATTGCTAAATTCCAAATTTGAAAATTTCATTTACCTTAGTCGATGGACTAAATCTGGTTGTAACTTAGTTGATTTAATTACCAATCCAAACTTAGTCAAATTTTCAGCTTATTATTAATTTCCTCGAAAATCGGGCAACACAACAGCTGTATTTTGGATTTTTCAGTTTTAACTTGCAAACAAAAAAGTCATAAGCCACAACTCCAAATCCTTCACTACTGCTCCTCAACTCCAACTTCCAACAACATTTTATAATTTGCCCAACACATTTTAAAATGACAATATAATTCCAAAGTATAACATATATCAGTTGTATAACCAAAACTTATATATGTATAAGTCCGACATCTAACTTTTACATTAATTCAAATACCACATATTATACAAACTTCATCATTAGAGATTAAAGTCACGAACATATATTCCCTAGCACACAATCACCAAATATCGTACTTCAGCTTACCTATACCTGAAAGGGGGAAAAACGAGGGTGAGCTTATTCGGCACCAAAGCTCGGTGAGGGGGGAATCTGGGATGGGTTTTTGCAATCATTTTATCTTTCAAAATCATTTTTCAAATTCATGCTCGTGCAATGCACTTAACAAGCAAATTCAACTCGATAGCAGTAAACTAGATATCCGTAATCCATAGATGATTAATGCAATAAGATAAACCGGTTCACCATAATCAACATATTATCGATGAAACATTCATGTACTAATCTCAGTTAATAATTATCAATTAAACACGAAATTTCGAGCACGCAATATCTGTATTCAAGAATCAATTCAAGTATACATATACAAATCATATGTCACACACAAAGTAAGAAATAACTTACTCTTTCCAACATCTCCGAGGAAGTCAATGCCCCCAAGCGAGAAGAAGATTATAAATCACATAACAAGCGGTGGAGGTGGCCTGCCTCACTAATAATTAAAATGTTCAACATCTCCTTCCTTATCTCCCCAATAGAGTATTCCGGACAATACTTAACCTACGACCCGATTTTTCAAGGAAATCAAAGTTTCCGAGCGAGAGAGGAATAGGACCATGGTAGACATAAGATCGCCGATACCCCGAGGATGTCCGGCGTAGTATGCACACTACCATGCCAAGACTAGGTGGTTGCAACCCCTTTTGACAACAATTCAAATTCAAGTTCAAGTAATATGAGCATTTATAGCATATCGGGTAATTCAACAAGCAATCAAATAATATAACTCAAATTAACGACCCCACAATTGTACTAACACATATAGAGGTCATATAATAACACTACACATTAATAATCCAAGTACTTAGTCATTCAATCCATAGCAATTTACCTTAGAGCTAAACTTATTGACTTAAAACAATGTTTATATCACTGCATTAGTCTAAATTTAGCTAATTAGTAACCTATCTTCCCGAACTCTAAATTATTCGAGTTAGGTATAGAATTAAACCTCTTTGAATGTAGATAATTTTGGAATCAAGAAAAGCCCAATTCCGATCTAAATTGATAGAGTTATAACCAAGTTAATGCATCTATGTCTTGACTGTCCAGATTAAAGACTATTCTGGGGTTATTTCGAAAATGGAAAATTCAAATATTTAAAACGATGGAATTCGACGTTTTGTAAAACATGAAAGTTGTTCCTAACTGCCTGATATAGCTATTGTGTAAGTTTCATTCGATTCCAAGGTAGTTTACTATTTTTAATGTGCAAAAGAAACTTAAGGCAGTGAGCTGTCAGATTTAACAAAAATCCTGTAACCTACTATCTCATGTGTTTTTTAGCATGAAAATGATTTTTAATCATGATATGGCCAACTGGAGAAATGTTATTTTATGAGTTTTATACATTTCTTGAATTTTTCAGATTTTTATAAAATCATCCAGTTATAAAAAGGGGCTAAAATTTCAGGTTTGTACAAATCTATCCAGTGGCAGTAAAATTTCTAATACCTACTGTCTTGTGTGTTTTTGGGCATGAAAAAGATTTTTACTCATGACATGGACAACAGAAGAAATGTTCCTCTATGAGTTTTATATGTTTTCTGAATTTTCCAGATTTTTATAAAATCATCTAATCATAAAAACAGGCTAAAATTTCTGGTTGGACAAATCTGTCCAGTAACTATTCCGAGATTTTCATTGCATGTTCTAACTTCTAAATCATCAACAACAACTACTATACAACCAAGCAACCTCTAGCAACCTAAATAAGCAACAATCAACCATATTTACATTGCTAGATACAAGCTTCATCATCAAGAACACTAAAACATTCCAGCAACTACATCTTTGATTTAAATCATCACCAACAAGCTCCAATAACATTTCAGCCATAGATTTGCAATTATAACACCATACAAGCTTCATGAATCCATCAATATGCATTTATATATCATAAATATCCATTTTGAAAGAACCCTCACCTTGATGAAGATAGATGCTAAGAATGATAGAAGAGTGAAATGATTTGCAAGAACCACGCAAGTTAAGTTGAACACCAAGTCCTCCTTCTTCCTCCTAGCTCTGACCAAGTAGTCCTTCTTTGCTCTACTAGTTTCTTGCTTTGAATTAACCTCTTGTGTGTGTTCAGATGTGGGAGAGGGAGAGGAAGAGATGAAAGACCCTAATTTACTCAAAAACAACTCAACTTGAGGGACAAGAAGACAACTTTCTCCTAAATTCTTCCATATTTTCCTCCTACTTTTGGCAAAAGCAAGATTTCTTTTCTTTCTTTTTTTCCTCCTATGGCCTGCTATGGCCTCCCTTTTGTCCCCAAATCATCATATGTTTTTATCCAAGTTAGGTAGAATAATAACTAAGGTAATTGGGTGAAAGGCTAAGTCAAATGGTCAAACTTTGTCAAACCCGCGTAACAAAACAGTTATGCGACACTTAACAAAAATGACCATAACTTCTTCTAGAAAACTCCAATTCACAAACGGTTTAAAGCATTAGAAACTAGACTCGTAGAGCTTTCCATCCATATATAATTTGCCACCTAACGCTTTCCCAATTGGTACAGTTTAATTCTAAAGTTGACCCCAAAAATTTATAAGTTTTGCTATTTGACTCCAAGTATTTTTCTAGCTTTGTAATTCTTCCCCTTTCCTTTTCTTCCTATAGCCAGGTGTTTCAAGTGTAGTTTATAAGCTAATCCTAGTCCTATGTAGTTTAATTGGTGTCTAAGTCAAAGTTTATTTAATTGCACTTTGGCCCCAAAGTTTTCTAACATTTGCAAAGACTCTCTACTTAGTTCCTGTAATTTTAATTTAGTTTCTGACTTATTTCTATTGCACCTAGTAAACATTAAGATATATAGTGCACTAAAAGATATTTAACTAATATCTACTTTATCTAAAACACTTAATGCATATAAAACGATGTAAATGTACACAAAAGTCTGTGAATGCAAGTAAAATGATACAAGTGCACGTTAATACTCATAGCTCATATAAATAAATGCATGAGTGTGTGTGGGGGGCTTCACATTCTTCCCTCCTTAATAGAATTGCGTCCTCGCAATTTCTTCATATGACAATTCCTTATCAGGCTGCATCGTCCCTGGTTGTAAGAAATAGAATTCCAATAATTGAATCCCGAATATCATATGCCAAGTCGAACCCAAATACCAATTGCCGAGCTGAATTTCCCAATTTCAATCACCGAAAATACCATCACTAGATGTCATATATCGTAAGATATGCCAGTTAAGAATTTCAAATAAAGACGCCGAATACCAAAAACCAAATACCAAATAAGAATTCCCGAGCAAGGATACCGATTAATAGATAAGAATACCAAGTATGATTACCATACTAAATAAAAGTATGATCACCGAATAATAATTACGAGCAAAATGTCCCAATAAGAGTTTCGAGCAAAATATCATTTGAGATTACCAAATAAGAAGACCGCGTAGAACCCCAAATACCAGATACCAATTACTAAATAGGAGCCCCCAAATAATAATCCCCAAGTAATGTACCGCGTTTTTGCTTCACGTACTACTCAATCATCAATTCTACGTCATGCATGTGTTTTACTTCTGTTATATAAAACAACTTTTTTACTTGTATGTCAGTACGTTGTTTCCAAAGAAATGCACATTAAGGATGGATGATACTGAGGCCAAGTAATATTTTAACCTACAGGTTTAATAGGTAAGTTTATCTTCAACCGTGGTTACTGCTTGCAATGTAGGCACGATTATTTGCCTCTTTGGACAATTCTTGACGCAATGTTGATCATTACCTCATCCTTTGCATCTACCAGACTTCTTCCAACACTGGGCTTCCGTGTGCCCCCTCCTATTGCAATAATTACAGATAACAGGCTGGGGTATGGTCATGCCTCCCGACGCACCATGAGTGAACTGGGTGACTATGGTACAAAGCTGTAATCTGGCAGTAGCTGGTTCCTCCGGATTCTGGCCCTAACCTTGAGTTCTTCCTTCGTAGTCTGCCCTTGCACCCTCTGTCGTTTTGGGCATTCATTTATCTTATGTTGATTGCTACCGCAACCGTGACACCTTCCTGTCTTCCTCCGACAGTCAATCTCTAGATGACCTCTACGTGCACAGTAAGTACAACATGGGATCAGAGTAGTAGCAACACCTCCAGAAAAGTCTTGAGCTAGAAGAATAATTAAACCACCCTGGCAAACAACAAGTAGCCCCTCCGGGCTCTGAACTTGACTCGGTTGACTTGACCCTGCCACTTCCTGACTCTTTCCTCTCTCTGCTATTGTTGCCGCGAGAAGAACTCACTGTAGGTGACAAACTGAAAAGGAGCCAAACTATTTTGAATCTCGGACCTCAGCCCTCGGATAAATCTCTGGATCCTTTTCTCAGTAATTTGTACCATTCCTAGAGCATAATGGGACAGTTGATTCAATCGGGCTTCGTACTGTGCAACCGTCAAATCCTTTTGCTTGAAGGTCATGAACTCATTCTTTCGAAGTCTCTTTTTAATTCCAAGAACTCTTCCAGGCATTCTTAATTCATCAAAAAGGTAGCCCCATGATATGATATGTATATATATATACAATTATGTTACATGAGAAGCAAATGTGTACTTATATAATCATACCACATAAGAACAACTATATCTTAACGCATAAAGATTATATAATACAATATTAACAACTAGTATACAACCTAGCATACAGGAAACCATTGTAACAAAATAAACACTTAAAGCATACGGTGCACTTGAATCACATAGGCACGTTGAGTACATAAAACATATTGTTCACATTGGTTCACTTAACATATAATATATGCGCACATATCTTTCAACACAACTTCCTATCAAGACTTCTTCCCAAGGTCCAGGGGTTCTTGACCCGGCTTACGCCTAGCTAACTAACTAAGCTCTGATACCACCTGTCACGACCCCAATTTTTCAATCGCTAATATAATCTCTGATACCATAAATAAACCACCAACATTCCTGGGATCGTGATGCCACGGTCTTAAGAAGGTCGCTCCGCCTAAGTCCGCTAAGGCACAATTACAATAGCCGAAGCACTATTATCATAATTCAATATTTCAAGACTTTTAAAAACAATTATTTTTCAATTGCTAAATTCCAAATTTCAAAATTTCATTTACCTTAGTCGAAGGACTAAATCTGGTTGTAACTTAGTTGATTTAATTACCAATCCAAACTTAGTCAAATTTTCAGCCTATTATTAATTTCCTCGAAAATCGGGCAGCACAACAGCTGTATTTTGGATTTTTTAGTTTTAACTTGCAAACAAAAAAGTCACAAGCCACAACTCCAAATCCTTCACTACTGCTCCTCAACTCCAACTTCCAATAACATTTTATAATTCGCCCAACACATTTTAAAACGACAATCTAATTCCAAAGTATAACATATATCATTTGTATAACCAAAACACATATATGTATAAGTCCGACATCTAACTATTACATTAATTCAAATACCACTTATTATACAAACTTCATCACTAGAGATTAAAGTCATGAACATATATTTCCTAGCACACAATCACCAAATATCGTACTCTGGCTCACCTATACCTGAAAGGGGAAAAAACGAGGGTGAGCTTATCCGGCACCAAAGCTCGGTGAGGGGGGAATCTGGAATAGGTTTTCGCAATCATTTTATCTTTCAAAATCATTTTTCAAATCCATGCCCATGCAATGCACTTAACAAGCAAATTCAACTCGATAACAGTAAACTAGATATGCGTAATCTACAGATGATTAATGGAATAAGATAAACCGGTTTACCATAATCAACATATTATCGATGAAACATTCATGTACTAATCTCAGTTAATAATTATCAATTAAACACGAAATTTTGAGCACGCAATATCTGTATTCAAGAATCAATTCAAGTGTACATATACAAATCAAATGTCACACACAAAGTAAGAAATAACTTACTCTTTCCAACATCTCCGAGGAAGTCAATGCCCCCATGTGAGAAGAAGATTATAAATCATATAACAAGCGGTGGAGGTGGCTTGCCTCACTAATAATTAAAATGTTCAACATCTCCTTCCTTATCTCCCCAATAGAGTATTCCAGACAATACTCAACTTACGACCCGATTCTCCAAGGAAATCAAAGTTCCCGAGCGAGAGAGGAATAGGACCTTGGTAGACATAAGATCGCCGATACTCCGAGGATGTCCAACGTAGTATGCACACTACCATGCCAAGACTAGGTGGTTGCAACCCCTTTTGACAACAATTCAAATTCAAGTTCAAGTAATATGAGCATTTATAGCATATCGGGTAATTCAACAAGCAATCAAATAATATAACTCAAATTAACGACCCCACAATTGTACTAACACATATAGAGGTCATATAATAACACTACACAGTAATAATCCAAGTACTTAGTCATTCAATCCATAACAATTTACCTTAGAGCTAAACTTATTGACTTAAAACAATGTTTATATCACTGCATTAGTCTAAATTTAGCTAATCAGTAACCTATCTTCCCAAACTCTAAATTATTCAAGTTAGGTATAGAATTAAACCTCTTGGAGTGTAGATAATTCTGGAATCAAGAAAAGCTCAATTCCGATCTAAATTTATAGAGTTATATCCAAGTTAATGCATCTATGTCTTGACTGTCCAGATTGAAGACTATTCTGGGGTTATTTTGAAAATGGAAAATTCAGATATTTAAAACGATGGAATTCGACATTTTGTAAAACATGAAAGTTGTTCCTAACTGCCTAGTATAGCTATTGTGAAATTTTTGTTCGATTCCAAGGTCGTTTACTATTTTTAATGTGCAAAAGAAACTTAAGGCAGTGAGCTGTTAGATTTAACAAAAATCCTGTAACCTACTGTCTCATGTGTTTTTTAGCATGAAAATGATTTTTACACATGATATGGCCAACTGGAGAAATGTTCTTTTATGAGTTTTATACATTTACAGAATGTTTCAGATTTTTATAAAATCATCCATTTATAAAAACGGGCTAAAATTTCAGGTTTGTACAAATCTGTCCAGTGGCAGTAAAATTTTTAATACCTACTGTCTTGTGTATTTTTGGGTATGAAAACAATTTTTCCTCATGACATGGCCAACAGAAGAAATGTTCCTCTATGAGTTTTCTATGTTTTCTGAATTTTTCAGATTTTTATCAAATCATCTAATCGTAAAAACGGGCTAATATTTCTGGTTGGACAAATCTGTCCAGTAACTATTCCGAGATTTTCATTGCATGTTCTAACTTCTAAATCATCAACAACAACTACTATACAACCAAGCAACCTCCAGCAACCTAAATAAGCAACAATCAACCATATTTACATTGCTAGATACAAGCTTCATCATTAAGAACACTAAAACATTCCAGCAACTACATCTTTGATTTAAATCATCACCAACAAGCTCCAACAACATTTCAGCCATGGATTTGCAATTATAACACCATACAAGCTTCATGAATCCATCAATATGCATTTATATATCATAAATATCCATTTTGAAAGAACCCTCACCTTAATGAAGATAGATGCTAAGAATGATAGAAGAGTGAAATGATTTGCAAGAACCAAGCAAGTTAAGTTGAACACCAAGTCCTCCTTTTTCCTCCTAGCTATGACCAAGTAGTCCTTCTTTGCTCTACTAGTTTCTTGCTTTGAATTAACCTCTTGTGTGTGTGTGTGTGTTCAGATGTGGGAGAGGGAGAGGAAGAGATGAAATACCCTAATTTACTCAAAAACAACTCAACTTGAGGGACAAGAAGACAACTTTCTCTCAAATTCTTCCATATTTTCCTCCTACTTTTGGCAAAAGCAAGATTTCTTTTCTTTCTTTTTTTCCTCCTATAGCTTGCTATCGCCTCCCTTTTGTCCCCAAATCATCATATGTTTTTATCCAAGTTAGGTAGAATAATAACTAAGGTAATTGGGTGAAAGGCTAAGTCAAATGGTCAAACTTCGTCAAACCCGTGTAACAAAACAGTTTTGCGACACTTAACAAAAATGACCATAACTTCTTCTAGAAAACTCCAATTCACGAACGGTTTGAAGCATTAGAAACTAGACTCGTAGAGCTTCCCATCCATATATAATTTTCCACCTAAAGCTTTCCCAATTGGTACATTTTAATTCTAAAGTTGACCCCAAAAATTTATAAGTTTTGCTATTTGACTCCAAGTGTTTTTCTAGCTTTGTAATTCTTCCCCTTTCCTTTTCTTCCTATAGCCAGGTGTTTCAAGTGTAGTTTATAAGCTATCCTAGTCCTATGTAGTTTAATTGGTGTCTAAGTCAAAGTTTATTTAATTGCACTTTGGCCCCAAAGTTTTCTAACATTTGCAAAGACTCTCTACTTAGTTCTTGTAATTTTAATTTAGTTTCTGACTTATTTATATTGCACCTAGTAAACATTTAAGATATATAGTGCACTAAAAAATATTTAACTAATGTCTACTTTATCTAAAACACTTAATGCATGTAAAACGATGTAAATGTACATAAAAGTCTGTGAATGCAAGTAAGATGATACAAGTGCACGCTAATACTCATAACTCATATAAATAAATGCATGAGTGTGTGTGCGGGGCTTCACATACTGCACTATGACTTCTACCATAGTAAAACACCCAACTTTACTACTTAGTCATAGACAAAGTTACTTTGCTTATCCAAGTGACCATGACTTAGACCTTCTGTGTGTAACTACCCCGCATCTAAGTCTCTCCTTGAAGCAAGGACCTTATATTCACACGCACACACATATATATATATATGTTAATCCATATAATGAGATCACTCTTCTCTAAAGGAAATTTACTCTACTATGACTTCTACCATAGTAAAATGCCCAACTTTATTACTTAGTCATGGACAAAGTTACTTTGCTTATTTAAGTGACCATGACTTAGACATTCTGTGTGTAAACACCCCGCACCTAAGTTACTCCTTGAAGCATTACATTCACACATACATACACACATATATATATATATATATATATATATATATATATATATCTATATGTCAATCCACATAATGAGAGAAATATGTTCATACGAATATGATGACACTAATTAACTTATTGCAAACCATCCAGATGTTTTAATGACTAAGTGCAAGTGGTCTTTTGGGCATACCAATCCTAACACTCCCACTTGCACAAAAGAGCACAGTTTGACCCTAACTGACTCAATGTCTACAGAAAATACCTTCTTCGAAAGAGTCCTTGTAAGAGGACTAGTTAAGAGATATCGCAAAGACAATTCCATCACTAAAATCCTTCTCTAAAAGAATTTTTGGATTAGTAAAACTTCTCTCAGTGAATCATGCCTTCCTATGATCCCTACTTAAGTGCTTATATTATATTATTTATCTTGGTAGAATAACATACAAGCTTCCGTTCTTCGAAGATACTAGAATGTATGCTTTCCTACTACCAAGTGAGCTTGTCTTGAATTCTACTAAAAATTAGCCCCATGTTCCCTTCTCAATATATGTACCTTGGGCCTATGCTAGTATCTCATTCTAGTAATTTCAAAGGAGATTAACCCCTAGAACATAGCTAACATGTAGTAGGTCCATTACATAAAATCTTTAAGAAGTCAGTCAAACTTCTAAGGATGTATATCTAAACAGTTTAGCTATTTCTTTTTACAAAGTATAACATCCACCAAAGCCTCACTCAAAGTCAACGACTTCGATTGCTCATTTGAAGATGTTTTTGCCCTTTATAATAGATTTTGTCTGGTTCGAAATGTTGTCAAGATTCTGGTTAAGGAATGTGACCTTGACATCTATCAGCCAAGTTTCTGCATTTAGCAATGGTTAAGAGATCTTCTTATGAACTACAGTAAGGCTACTAGTGTGAAAGTCTCCACATGATTGATACTCTCATAAGAGTGTACCATTTCCATCACTAGTCTTACTGTCCTTGTCCATTAATCTTTTTTTTTTTTTATATTATGTATTCTTGTTACACACTAAGGGTTCTACCATTGTCTAAGTATAACTACAAAATTCCAGGCAAAAAGAATCCAAATCTTTCAACAACAATCGAGTCATTGTTTTATCGTTCTTAGTGGATAAGGCAAACTTGCATGGAAATTGTTCTGAGAGACTTTCCAAGTTAGTCTGATTGTTTCCTTAGTCTCCCACTATGATGAGGCTCCATGGCACTTTAAGAAAATTTTTGTTTTATATACTGATGCAGGTAAGGTGGAAGTTCCGAAAACTTTTGCTTTTATAACTTCTAAACATAATCCCTCATAAATGGATCATACCATCATTCTCTAAGTTTTTTAGCAAAATACTTATTAGTACCCTTTGCTTCTTAAAATGATGGAAATTCCACTTTTGTTATTCTAGAATGATTTATTGAAACTACACATTTTGAACTTACAACCTCAGCCAGGAAGCTAAACGGTTCAGCACTCATGCCAGACGCCTTATATGTGAATGTGCCTTATACTGGGCTTTCTAACCCAATCACATGTCTTAAGGAATCTTAAGTACTGATCTTGAAGGCACTTGTTGTCAAGATCCATGTGGCTATTTCAATAATACTCAGTCCCGATATAAGTAGAGTTTTGCAACTCAACATGGTTTTACTCATATTTAATGAGTGTGATTTTGTTCTTAAATACATTATTCCTTTGAGGAATGACAGGTGCAACCTACTAAGACACATTTTCTATTGTACATGATTACTAACCGAACTCACCCAAGAGGACTATTCCTTTTTGTTTTGGTGTGCTCTTGGATCCACCACATACACGAATGTGTACCAATCCAAACCTTCCTTATCCTATGCCTTATGAAAAGATATGTCCTTTCGGACAACCTTCCTTTCAAACTAGATTCATAATGAGTCTATGGTTTGAGATCTAATGAGCCCAATAGCTCATCCTCAATCTAGACTCTGAATCTATCTAGGTTCATATAACCTTAATCATAGGTCTCACAAGTACTGATTTATGGTGAACAAAATCTATCTAAAAGAGATTAGAGAATTTCAGAATAATTGCATGTTGGAAATATAGATAAGACAAAAATCATGCACACTTCCAAACTTCAAATAAAACTTCCATTAAATGAATAAAATACTTGAAAGTTAACAAAACAGTACTTTAAAACAATTATTAAAATTTAAAACTATAAATAGTCTGGAACATGATAAGATTGTCTTTAAAACCAATCTCTAAATAACAAGATTGCCTTCCAACAGTATCCGCCCAAGCCATCACCCTGAAGCCTACTTTTAGAGTGATTCCCTCTTTACTTAGTCTCCTCATTACCCGAAACTCCTGCACAACAATGCAGTCATTGTTAGTAGTTCTTGATTCTACTATCCATGATTCTGTAGAATCAACCATTACACTAGTTTCAATGATATAAGTAAAGTTTGTACCTTTATTTTTCTTGGCTAGGTACTTAGGGTAGTCTTGCTTCCAATGGCCTTTCTGACCACATTCAAAGTATTTCCCCTTGGGCTTCCCTGTACCTTTCTTGTGTTTCTGTTGATGCTTTGGCCCATTATCAACCTGGCCATTCCCTTTCTTATTTCCCTACTTCTCTTTATTCCAGGATTTCTTCCCTTTCAGGTTTCGTCCAAAAGTGGATGCCTAGGCCATATGGGCTTGACTTTTGGGCTTCATGATTGCCTCGACTGCCTGAAGTTCCTTCATAAGTTCAGTGAGCCCCATGTCCATCTTGCTCATATTGTAATTGAGCTTGAACTGGGTAAATGATTCAGGTAGTGTCTCGAGAATCATATCAACCTTACTGCCATTGTCAATCTGGGCCCCCAAGACTTCTGCAAGGTTAAAATTGTCTATCATCTTGAGAACTTGTTTTCTGACGGACGTACCTTTTGCCATCTTGGCCGTCATGATTTCCCTCATAACAGCTTGTTTAGCAGGCCTATTCTTATCTGAGAACATCTCAGATAACGAGGTTATGATGTCTTTAGTAGTGTCTTTCTTCTCGTGTTGCACAAGTAGCACGTCAAACATAGAGGCTAGCATATAACACTTAGCCATGCCATCTGCCCTCTGCCACTTATCATGAGCCTCTTTCTTAGCATCAGTAGAGTCATCCTTTAGTGTAGGACATGGCTCAATCAAAACATACTTGTACCTATCAGCTGTGAGTACTATGTCCAACTTCCTCTTCCAATCATTAAAATTCGAACCAGTCAACTTGTCATTAGACAGAATGGCCGACAAGGGATTGAAAGAACCAGTCATCTTAATTTGGATATACAATATAATTATGAATGATAAATTTATGTTAGACAAGCATACGTAACAACATGCATGAAAATGTGAAATTAGGAACTCATGAATGTATATGCACAAACATAGATGACCCTTTAAACTATGACTAGTGCCCATTAGTGATTACTCTACCATTAATCAGTTTGGCTTCTCAAGACTCGATAACACTTACTCCGAATGGAGGTTACTATTTATTTTGAGTCGAGTGTAAGCACCATTCCTTATGGAACTTTCCTAGATAACCTAGACTAGAGCCTCCGAATGGAGGTTACCCTAATCTTTATTATCTATAAGATGTCTTATAGCTCAGAACTCCATTGAAATATGGCTGTTCAACTAACATCTTTAATGTGAATTCCCAATTTGAGATTATTCTGCTAAATCCAAACAATGCCACCCTCTGAATGGAGGTTAATGACACTATCCTTTAGCATAATCCGGATATAGAAAGCCGTGGGATTTCCTAGTTCTCTCTCCCACTCGATTATTTGAAACAAGGGTTTCTAATTATGTGATTTTTGCTTAATACTTAATTTCTGGGTTTTTTTTCAAAAAATTTCTAGATTAAAGTCCATAACCAATTTTTGTCTAAAAAAAACCTCTAAGTATACTTCAAATCACATAGTCCTAATATGGGTTGTCATCTTTACCCTAGGTTTGGCTTTCATGGCACTTTTAGTCAAGTCTAGGTTTCTAAGAAAAAATAATAGCCATGTAGTTTTTCCTTAACTAATTTCTAATTAATCTTTAGACTATAGTATTACTAGTCTAATTTTCAAGATTAATGATCACTTTGACCAAAAGCTCTAACAATTACAACAACAGAAATGTTTGTAACTCATTCACATATATATTATTTAATGTCAGTACAATTTATAATTATGTGCAAAACATAACTTACTACAAATTGTTTCTTTAGCAATATATATATAATACCTATTTGAAACAAACAAAAATTATGTTATGCCACATAATTTCATAAACATCCATTTCAAATAATATAATGCCATACAATTAGAACAAATAAATTATGCTAAACCACATAATTTCACAAAGTTGTATTTCTGGCATTAAAAATAAATACTATACAATTTTTCATAAAATAATTATGCAAGACAACATAATCAAATTAAAATTGTATTCTAGTATTTAACTAAAATTTATATTTCAAAAAGTTTTCATATTTAAACTATGCAAAGACAACACAAAAGAATTATAAAAAATTGAAAAAAGGGCCTCACCATGCTTCACCATGTGTCACACACACACATAACCAATTTGCAATAAATACAAAAAACTAGAATCTAGGAATCTTATCTATAAAACTTCAGGTAAACCTGTTTTAATAAAATTCCTTATTTATCTATGATTTTCTATTAATTGTATTCCTATTAAATTACTCTACCTAACAGGTAATTTAATTAATACAATCAACACCATAAAAACACATATAGAATTAATTACAAAATAATTATAAATTATGTATAAACAAATTACAACACAAAAATTCTTGCATCTAAGATCAAACACAAATCTGAATTTTTTCTAGTGTTCATGTAATTTCTAAGTTTCTATCATCCAAGAATCAAATTGTTCTTAACTGTTCTTAACTATTTGCATGTTTAATTCGCAGTGGCTCTGATACCACTGAAGAAAAATGGTGTTAAGTTACATGATTCATATTCAAAAATTCTATGAATATGGCGGAAACAATCATGTAGGATCTTACCACGATTAAACATGTTATAGTAAAACAGTTAGCCTAAAAGGCTTCTAAATCTTGGTTTTGATGATTACAAACCATAAATGTATTTAATGAGTTTGTTAAGTGTGCAAAAACAAAGATAAATCAAGTTTGACTCCGACTCCAAGATTATCGAGCTAAAGAAGGAAGAAGAATATCCATCAACTTAAGGAAAAGATTCGAAGAATGAAGATGGAGGTATAAGGATGGAGACGGAAGTCATAAGGGGTACCGGTTGGGACTTGATTGGGGTTTTGGGACTTGCAAATAGTATATGCTCAATAGTGATTCTCAAACAACGTTTTTGAAATGTGTGTTTTGTACCTTACAAAACTTGTTCAAAAGAATCATTTAAAAATAACCCAACCCTGACAGTCTTGGTTCCACCGGACGACCCCTCGGCGACCGATTGACCGGTGGCCAGAGGGTCATCCGCCCGAGACCTGTCCACTGAACGAGGGTCTCTCGACCGGTTGACCGGCGAACAGGGGTCGTCTGCCCGAGACTTGTCCACCAGACGAGGGTCTCTCGACTGGCGAACAGGGGTTTACCGGTCAGGCCAAAAATGCTGATTCAAAATATAGCCGTTTGTGAACGTTGGGAGCATTAATTACACCATTTTTTCAGCTCTATTAAGTGCTCTCAACTGCAAAATTTAAAAGTATTGATTCAAAGCATTTACTCTTGAGTTCTTTCATCATCTTAATCTTTGAATCATCATTGAACTATACTTGAGCAAGAAATTGTGAGCAATATTGTGAGAAAGCATTCATTGTATTCATCTACCCTAAAAAAATGGTTTTTATTGTGATTGTCAAACACTTATCAATAGAGATAGTTAAACACTTTGAAAGGAAGGATTTCCTTGTCAAAGGTGTTGGAGTGAAAACTCTGTATTGAGAAGATTTGTTGTAAAGCTTGAACTACCATTGTGGTTGGTTTGTGAACTCATCAACATTTGAAGAGCCACTATAGTGAAGATTGTTGAAATCTTAAGCGGGGAGCTTAGGTCGTGGACTTAGGCGGGGGCCAAACCACGCTAAATCGCAATTTGTAATCTCTTTCTCTCAACTCTCTCTTTACATTATTTTCTGCACACCAAGTGTTTGAAAAATTGTCTCACTCACATTTTATACTGCTAGAGTGCACATCTATTTAAGATTGTTATTGATTAATCATTGCTAGTATATTGCCTAATCGAAAAAGTAGTATTATTGCCTATATAACCTAATTCACCCTCCCCCCCCCTCCCCCCTCTTAGGTTTAATTAAGGGACAACAAAAACAAAACAATTTACAATTTAATTCCCAATTGAAACAAGGATCTAGGCATACCTCTTGTGAAGAACAATGCAAGAACACAAAGCACCTTAATCTACAAGCCTGGGAGATATTGCTTCCACTTTTCTACTTTGATCTTCTCTTCTATGACCAACACTTTTCTAAAGTATAATCTAGTTGTGGGACTAGATTTTGCTAAACTAAAAAATATAAACTAGAATTGAGTTTCTTCACAAAGACGAAGCTTACTTAATAGAGAAAGAAGAAAAATCTCAGAAGATATGGTATGTGGAGCATTTTTCAGAGTTAGAGAAGAGGTCTATTTATAGGCAGAAGATCTAGAGAAAAAATTCTTGAAATTTCGATGTGAGATTTGGTCAAAGAAAAGTCCAAATCTCTTCCACAAGTAATTTCCTATTTTTTCTCCTTCTCCCTTCTTTTTCTTCTCTTGGCCGATTTTCCTAAGGTAGGTGGCCCCTACCTTCTACATCCAGCCTAGGCTTGTGAGCCATGGTCCTGGTTCAGCCAGCTTGCTTTAATTTTAATTTAATCCAGACAATAAATAAAAATTTCTTTCCATAAAATAGAAAGTATATGTTTAAATATCTAATTGCCAATAAATTAAATACTCCTTGATCAATTCCAAAAGTCTAAATCTAAACTACTATTTAAGAATAATCTATTTGTGCAACATTGGAAAAACTATCTTAAATATCTCAACAATTTTCTAGACTTTAATTAATCAATTAATTACATAATCCAATATTTTGACAATTCTCAAAAATAGGAACTCCTTCCCAAAATAGAAAGTCTACTTCAATTCTAACCGTCAAAGGATTGCATCATCTCTCAAAATAATATATCTTAACTAAGCTTAGTTACTTAACAAGGTAGATGGCTAGAAGAGGGACCAAAAACATAATTAACTTTCTTTTGGAAATGAAAAAAATATTCTCGCTAGTTCCCTAGCAATATTTTACCATCTCAACTAAGTCTATTTCACTAAAAGACTTCGACTGCACTCAAGGATAATTACTATAAGTATAGGAGTCAGTCAATCTATACATGACGCTCTGTCTTTTGACCAATTAAGTATTATATTGACCATAATGCCCCTCTATACTCACTCATAGCCAAAGACAGGTTCTCGAAATGTACTATCACCTCTTTGACTACATCTTGTTTCCTTAGAACCTCTAATCCACAATCTAACCATTCTCTTGAATTTGTCCACTTATCAAAGGAAGCTACCCTAAAGTGTAACATTCAACACCTCAAGTGTTACTGCGACCACAGATTTAGGATGATCTAGCTTGGATCATTCTAATGGAGTGATTAATGTATAGACTTCTTATTGCATATGCACGTGCCTTCTAATCAAGTCCTATACACCCAAGCCACAGAGTAGGTGATCTAACTATTAAGACCACACCCATTATGGATCAAAGTGCAAACATTCAACTTCATCGGTTCATCCACATATGCTCAAGATTGAGAGATATAGTCTACTTAAAAGCTTGTAGGTTTAGGTGAATTCTTTCTTTGATAGTACGTATTCAGAGCTCACACCTACGGGGTCCGTCTAATGCATAAGTGAAATAAGTTTGGAACAAATCCATGATCAAGGTAGATCACCTTTTTCCAAAGGGAGCTTACTCCACTATGACTTCTACCATAGTAAAGTTCCTAACTTTACTACTTAGTCATGGACAAAGTTACTTTGCTTATTCAAGTGACCATGACTTAGACCTTCTGTGTGTAACCACCCTGCACCTAAATCACTCTTTGAAGCAAAGACCTTATATTCACATATATATTCACACACACACACACACACACACACACACACACACACACACATATATATATATATGTCAATCCACATAATGAGATAAATATGTCCAAATTAATATGATGATACTAATTAACTTATTGCAAACCATCCAGATATTTTAATGACTAAGTGCTAGTGGTCTTTTGGGCATACCAATCCCGACATAAAAGATATAACTTAAATGTTATTTGCATAATTCTTGTATGTTGATTTTTTTCCGAAAATAAAATAAGATTTCATTTCAACTTAGTGCGGTTTATTTATCTCTTGGAATTAAACTAGTGAAGAATGAAAAGTGTATATCTTGTGTTAACCATTATGAAATTTATTGGTATTAAAAATTTTATAGTAAATTTCTTAGACTACTAGTAAGATTTCTTAGCAAGATATAGTCAATCATTTTACTTACTCCTTTAATTTTAACCAACTCTCCTAAATCACCTCTATTTTTATTAAGTGTAGCAAATATGAGGCTTTTTGTTCCAAATTTATGGTTGACTTGGTAAGAGAGATAATGGTGAGAAAGATAACAGTACATAAATATACAACTAATTTATTACAAATTATAGAGTTATATTAAAGATTAAATACATAATTTCTTGATCTTCCTATGCCACCACCATGTTTGAGAATTCAAATCCTCCAGAGGCAGTGGCAGTAACAATTACAAAGGACGAGATCAATGGAGCCAAAGAGAGTAACGTCGACGCCAAAGTGATGATGCAAAGTATATAGTTCAAAAGAAGTTTTTAATTGCGATAACTGAATTTTTTTTAGAACTTTTTGTTAATAATTGTTTATAAAATTTCTTCTTTTTTATAATGATCAAAAGATTTCAATGGCCACTAAACTATCTCTCTAGTCCTGTTTTGCAATCCAACTATTTTTTGTTCTAAAATCAATTAAATTAAGTATTTTTTTATCACTAAATGAAATTTATTTGCAAACATACCCCAAATTGAAAAGACATGAGAAAATATACTTTAACAACACTTGACCCAAGACTCCAACCACTTCGTTCCAACACATTGTTAGTACAAAGGTTATACTGCAAATATGTAACATACTTAAAACTGATCTTGGCCAAAAAAATTAGAATTTTTTTTGCTTAAGTAATCATTCTGAAGAATTAGGCTCAAAGGTTAATGACAAAAATCCATTGACCATCACCTCGTAGGAAATGATAAATTGTACCACAGATTATTAAATTCTTACAAAATTTCAAATTATATAATTTATAAATATTTTTATGTTTTGTATTGCACACCACATTTTGTATTTATTTCAAATAAATCCCTCCTTCCAACTTTGGTAAATTCGTACAAAATTTTACATTATTTACTAAATCTTTTTATATTTCTAATTGCTCACCAAAGTTTATATTTATTTTAAATAAATTGTTCTTTCCAATTTTGATATCAAAACCAAGAGATTGAAAGAAAATAAAATACCATATTTTGCCCTTTAATCCATTAATTTTAACTATGAAATTATACGAAAATATATATTTTTTTGGTCAAGATCAGTTATGAGTATATTACATATTTGGAGTATAACTTTTGGATTAATAAAAGTGTTGTAGCTTAGTGGTTGAAATCTTTACCCATGATTTTAAAATTACAGTTTAATTACACTGCTTATTATTTGCTCATAATGGTTTCAATCATTGCATAAAGTTGTTTGCAACGTTTTTTTTACCTTTTTTGTAACAATTTTAAGTGTTACAACAGACAAAATGTGGTAGTGTCATAATTTCAATTCATTCTCTAAATGCTAAGCAAAAGAAGATGTGTGCGACCTTATAATTCTCATCAAGTCATCCAAAGGGAAAAGGGAAGAACCATAAAAGAGATTGAAATTTATCACATATCAATGCCATCCGTTCTCTATATCGTTTGTTGGGGAAATTAGGAAAGAAAACAACAAAAGTTCCATTTTAAGTAATAAGGAAATCACTTAGCTTTTTAGAATATATAATATATTATGTTTCCTTTCGGTTATCCTTTATTAATTAACTCTTTCGAGAGATGAAAAGTACCATCAATAGCCCTCTTCCTGCTCCATTTTTATACTGCCTATGGGATTAGGTCCTCTCCCAACTTAATTTTTGTCCATTCCCTTTATATAGTTAAAACCTTGTTATTTTGAATGAAATTACGTTTCGACTGAAATTTAATTCCTTAAACTCTTATTTGGAATAATAAAAATACAAAAACCTCATTGGATTTGGTCCAAGACAAAACTCAAAGCAGATACAAGTCTCACTCCACGGGATTCGATTTAAGTCAAAACTCATAATAGAAAATGTATTTCACCCACAACACACAAACTGGTCATTTGTCCCAAGCTTGTAGATGAATTAGTGATCATATTATTGTTACTTAGCAGTTTGAAACATTTTGTTAAATTAAAATCAAGTTGAAATGAAAATTATGTCACTAAAATTTGTACACAAGGAAGACCTTATGACATAGTAGGAGGTATTTTTTTGTAGAAATTGTTGCTCACTTTGGCTTCTCAGTGTGGGATTTTTTCAGTTGATTATGACATGTTTCAATAGTAAGATAAGGCACCCCCTTGGATACTCCATAATGTCATCTATTTTTTGAACGGACTGATTTCAAAATGTATGGACTCCACCTCGTTTCACCTTTCTTTTCTTTCACTCTCTCTCTCTCACCTTACCTTTCTCTCTCACTCTGTCGCCTAGACTTCGTCTCATCTCTTTTTTGTCTTCTACACATGTCAGGATGTTTTAAAAAGAAATTTCCTTCTTTGAAGGATGGGGTTGAGGATCTCTCTACCATGACGAACAACAGTGGCGGAACCAGGCACCCGAAGTTAGGGGTGCATTACAGTGACAAAGTTAATAACAGAGATTTGGTGGCACTCACCTATGCATAAATAAATACTTAATTTAAGCACATTATAACATCAATAAAATTTTTAGGTAACTAGTCCTCATTTGTTGCTCAGAAGTTGACTTTCTTTTTAGATATTTATCCATCAATCTAAAAACTAATAACATACATATAAAAATAACAATTACATCAATTAACATAAAAGGGAAAGAGACTTGATTTCACGCAGTTGTATTTTTTGTAAATGGTAATACATAGACTAAAACATTTACCAACAAAACCAATCTTTGATTTTTACATAATAAATTACGAGCTCAAATTACATAGAAATTTTCTTGGTGATAAAGTAAAGTAAAACCAAACAAAAATTAATGATAACTAATTATCACAATAATTGATAAAAGATAAAGCTTAACACAAATTCATAATTGAATTTTATAATTCTTCAATACTTTGAGCTTGAAGAAATTTCTAAATAGGCAATTTAACAGCATAGGAAAAGATTTGAGGAATGAGACCATATACAATAATACAAAATTACAAATACTAATGCAGCTGATTCACAGGATCATTAACAAATATTTATAAATAAATAAAAAAACCCTCACGAGTCTGAAGCAGTGCGTGAGTGCGAAGTGAAGGAGGGATGGATAATTGGGGTTTGCGTAATCGCTGGTGTGCACTTTAGAGTTTGGAGAGAAGTGGAAAATGTAAAGTAACTTTTGGTACCTTCGGATTTGTGATTTGTCCGTTTGCGCAATGTATTTTTTTATATTAAAAAATATATATATATATCAATTATCAATTACAAATATACCAGTAAGGGGTGCACCCCCTGAGTTAAACGTCCCTCTGTCTCAATTTGGTGTCAGATATCTAAAAAATGGTAAAGTGTTCCACCTGGTTTCATTTAGTCAATTTTTTGTTTTTGCTAAAAGCAAAGATATCATTACCATAACTCAAAAATATGTACTTACATTATACATTCCAAAGGAAAATCTATCTATGTTGACTTTCGTCAAGGTTCCAAGCTATACATATAGCTTGGTCCAAAAGAGTTTTTATAACCTTCTTTACAGAGATAAATTTAATTTTTACATCAAAAGTAATATTATCAAAAATTTGGTCTTCTATAAGAGATTCATTGCTGTACAATCTTCTATTTCTTTCTCTCCAAAGATGGTAAATGTAAGCTCCCAAAAAAAGTTTAGCTGCTATAGCTTGAAGAGAGGCCCACTTCGTATTACTGATAAACCAATTATGAATTTGCGCCCAGTT
>NW_026292271.1:0-21947 GCF_023091745.1 Budorcas taxicolor | reverse complement strand
AAAACTAATCCATCACATTTCTATTACCGAATCACACGGCACCTTGGCAAGACAACTTCACTTCACGTAGAGGCAGGGCCCACAAACAGAGGGCGTGGGGCTTATGACCAGGTATCCATCGCTTCGGTGCTCATAACTTTTGATCCGTAAGGAGTTACGCGGCGCACAGCATACCGTTGGAAAGCTCTCCGAGAGCCTTACGACGAGGGTACCAAGCTTGCTCGGTTGTTCCTATTTTCAGAGATCAAAATCGAACGTTTTCATCAGTTTTGGGACACTTTTCTTCTTTTGCGCTGTTTTTTCGTCTCGGACCGTACGTCATGAGCCGCGAAAAGGACGACAACCTAAACCATCATATTTCTATTACCGAATCACACGGCACCTTGGGCAAGACAATTTCATTTCATGTAGAGGCGGGTCCCGCAAACAGAGGGCGTGGGGCTTGTGACAAGGTATCCGTCGCTCCAGTGCCCATAACTTTTGATCCGTGACAAGTTACGCGGTGCACAGCATACCGTTGGAAAGCACTTTGAGAGCTCTAAGATGGGGGCTCCTAGCCTGCTCGCTTGCACCTATTTTCGGAGCCCAAAATTGAATATTTTCATATGTTTTGGGACACTTTTCTTCTTTTGCGCTATTTTTTCGTCCCGGTTCGTACGTCGTGAGCCGTGAAAAGGAAGACAACCTAATCCATCACATTTCTATTATCGAATCACACAGCACCTTGGGCAAGACAATTTCACTTCACGTAGAGGCTGGGCACACAAACAGAGGGCGTGGGGCTTCATGACCAGGTCTCCGTCGCTCCGGTGCTCATAACTTTTGATCCGTAAAGAGTTACACGGCGCACAGCATACCGTTGGAAAGCTCTCTGAGAGTTCTACGACGGGGGCACCAAGCTTGCTCTACTGCACCTCTTTTCGGAGGCCAAAATCGAAAGTTTTCATCAGTTTCGGGACACTTTTCTTCTTTTGCACTGTTTTTTCATCCCGGATCGTACGTCGTGAGCTGCGAAAAGGACGACAACCTAATCCATCACATTTCTATTATCGAATCACACGACACCTTGGGCAAGACAACTTCACTTCACATAGAAGCAAGGCCCGCAAACAGAGGGTGTGGGGCTTATGACCAGGTATCCGTCGCTCCGCTGCTCATAACTTTTGATCCGTAAAGAGTTACGTGGCGCACAGCATACCGTTGGAAAGCACTCCGATAGGACTACGACTGGGGCCCCAAGCTTGTTTTCAGAGCCCAAAATCGAATGTTTTCATCAGTTTTGGGACACTTTTCTTCTTTTGCGCTGTTTTTTTCGTCCCGGATCGTACGTCGTGAGCCGCGAAAAGGACGACAACCTAATCCATCACATTTCTATTACCGAATCACACGGCACCTTGGGCAAGACAACTTCACTTAACGTAGAGCAGGGCCCGCAAACAGAAGGCGTGGGGCTTGTGAAGAGGTATCCGTCGCTCCGGGGCCCATAACTTTTGATCCGTAAGGAGTTATGCGGCGCACAGCATACCGTTGGAAAACTCTCCTAGAGCTCTACGACGGGGACGCAGCTTGCTCGACTACGCCTGTTTTCGGAGCCCAAAATCAAGCGTTTTCATCAGTTTTGGGTCACTTTTCTTCATTTGCATTTTTCTGTCCCGGATCGTACGTCGTGAGCCGCGAAAAGGACGACAACCTAGACCATCACATTTCTATTACCGAATCACATGGCACCTTGGGTAAGACAATTTCACTTCACGTAGAGGCAGGTCCCGCAAACAGAGGGCGTGGGGCTTGTGACTAGGTATCCGTCGTTCCGGTTCCCATAACTTTTGATTTGTAAGGAGTTACGCGGCGCACAGCATACTGTTGGAAAGCACTTTGAGAGCTCTACGATGGGGGCACCTAGCCTGCTCGGTTACACCTATTTTCGGAGACCAAAATTGAACATTTTCATATGTTTTGGGACACTATTCTTCTTTTGCGCTGTTTTTTTGTCCCGGATCGTACGTCGCTTGCCGCGAAAAGGACGACAACCTAATTCATCACATTTCTATTTAAGAATCACACGGCACCTTGGGCAAGACAATTTAACTTCACATAGAGGCTGGGCACGCATACATAGGGCGTGGGGCTTGTGACTAGGTATCCGTCGCTCCGGGGCTCATAACATTTGATCCGTAAGGAGTTACGCGGCGCACATCATACCGTTGGAAAGCTATCCCAGAGCTCTACGACTGGCGCTCCCAGCTTGTTCTGCTGCGCCTGTTTTCGGAGCCCAAAATCAAACGTTTTCATCAATTTTCGGACAGTTTTCTTCTTTTGCGCTATTTTTTTGTCCCGGATTATACGTAAGGAGCCGCGAAAAGGACGACAACCTAATCCATCACCTTTCTATTACCGAATCACACGGAACCTTGGGTAAGACAACTTCACTTCACGTAGAGGCAGGGCTCGCAAAAAGAGGGCGTGGGGCTTGTGATCAAGTATCCGTTGCTCCGGTGCCCATAACTTTTGATATGTAAGGAGTTACGTGGCGCACAACATACCGTTGGAAAGCTCTCCGAGAGCTCTACGACGGCGGCACCAAGCTTGCTCGACTGCGCCTATTTTTGGAGCCCAAAATCGAACGTTTTCATCAATTCGGGGATACTTTTCTTCTTTTGCGCTATTTTTCCATCCCGGATCGTACGTCGTGAGCCGCGAAAAGGACGACAACCTAATCCATCACATTTCTATTACCGAATCACACAGTACCTTGGGCAAGACAACCTCACTTCACATAAAGGCAGGGCACGCAAACAGAGGGTTTGGGGCTTATGCCCTGGTATCCGTCGCTCTTAATTTTTGATCCGTAAGGAGTTACACGGCGCACAACATACAGTTGGAAAGCCCTCCGAGAGCTCTACGACGGGGGCACCCAGCTTGCTCGGCTGTGCCTATTTTCGGAGCCAGAAATTGAATGTTTTCATCAGTTTTGGGACACTTCTTTTGCGCTATTTTTTCGTTCAGGATCGTAGGTCATGAGCTGCGAAAAGGACGACAACCTAATCCATCACATTTTTATTACTAAATCCCACGGCACCATGGGCAAGACAACTTCACTTCATGTAGAGGCTGGGCCCACAAACCGAGGGCGTGGGGCTTGTGACCAGGTATCCGTCGCTCCGGTTCCAATAACTTTTGATCCATATGGAGTTACGCGGCGCACAACATACCGTTGGAAAGCTCTCCGAGAGCTCTACGACTTGGGCACCAACCTTGCTCGGCTGCGCCAGTTTTCGAAGCCGAAAATCAAATGTTTTCATAAGTTTTGGTACACTTTTCTTCTTTTGCGTTGTTTTTCGTCCCGGATCGTACGTCGTGAGCCAAGAAAAGGACGACAACCTAGTTCACCAAATTTCTATTACCAAATTACACGGCA
Source organism: Budorcas taxicolor (assembly GCF_023091745.1). NCBI lineage: Eukaryota > Metazoa > Chordata > Mammalia > Artiodactyla > Bovidae > Budorcas > Budorcas taxicolor. Next base: position 18,529 of record NW_026292271.1, on the reverse strand, counting down.
CCCTGGGCAAGACCACTTCACTTCACGTAGAGGCAGGTCCCGCAAACAGAGGGCGTGGGGTTTGTGACCAGGTATCCGTCACTCCGGTGCTCATAACTTTTGATCTGTAAGGAGTTACGCGGTGCACAGCATGCCGTTGGAAAGCTCTCCGAGAGCTTTACAACGGGGTCACCCAACTTGCTCGGCTGCGCCTATTTTCAGAGTTAGAAATTGAACGTTTTCATTAGTTTTGGGTCACTTTTCTTCTTTTGCATAGTTTTTTCATCCCGGATCGTACGTCGTGAGCCGCGAAAAGAACGACAACCGAATCCATCACATTTCTATTTCCGAATTCCATGGCACCTTGGGCAAGACAACGTCACTTCCCGTAGAGGCTGGGCCCGCAAACAGAGGGCGTGGGGCTTGTGACCAGGAATCCGTCACTCCAGTGCTCATAACTTTTGATCCGTAAGGAGTTACGCGGTGCACAGCATACCGTTGGAAAGCTCTCCGAGAGCTCTACGACGGTGGCACCCAGCTTGCTCGGCTGCGCCTATTTTCGGAGCCCAAAATCAAACGTTTTCATTAGTTTCGGGACACTTTTCTTCTTTTGCGCTGTTTTTTTCGTCCCAGAACGTACGTCGTGAGCCGCGAAAAGGACGACAACCTAATCCATCACATTTTTATTACCGAATCCCACGGCACATTGGGCAATAAAACTTTACTTCATGTAGAGGCTGGGCCCGCAAATAGAGGGCGTGGGGCTTATGACTAGGTATCCGTCACTCCGGTGCTCATAACTTTTGATCCGTAAGGAGTTACGTGGCGCACAACACACCGTTGGAAAGCTCTCCCAGAGCTTTACGACGGGGGCACCCAGCTTGCTCGGCTGCTATGAGGCCCGACCTTGATTTGCATGCAATACCTCATTTCGTGTGCCCTAACCTAGATTTGCGTGCCTTGAACTAGGTTTAAGAATCGTGTTTCATTTTGTGTGCCTTGCATTGAATTACGTGCATTCATTTAGGATTGCGTGCATTTACTTGGGAAACGTGCATTTGTCTCGTAGTGCGTGCCCTACCTCGTATTGCGTGCCCGAGACCTAGGAAAGAGTGCCCTCACGCTAATCAAGAAAGCATCTTACACGAAGCACTAGATCATTAATTAATCCTACAAATTCCACTAACTAATATTAAATTACTAATTCAACCCACTAGAAGGCGAAATTGCACCAAAAGCTAGACATTCTCATTCTTTATTCCTTATTCTTTTGCACTTTCCAAACACACAATTAAATAATGCTCAAAAGATGACAAAAAATCAGATTTTCACATGCCTTGGCCAACCACCTTGTGAGCTTTTGTGCTTGCTCGCATAATTCAATTTATTCCTCAAACATTCTTAGACAACTTATGACACAAATGCATAAAAAATAACCCAAAACCCTACCCAATGCACCCATATTTTCGACCCATTCCCTTGCCATGCTAGGTAATTCAAAAACCATGCTTCTTGAATACACAAATCTGAAATTTGTATGCCCAAGGCCGACACATGCTTCAACATTTGCAAAAGCTTTCATTTTTCTTTCATTTCTCTCATTTCCTCACATTTCTCTCTCTCCCTCTCATTCTTCTCTCTCTCTCTCGGCTTTGGCTGAGTTTCTACACTTCATAGCTCATCTTCATCACTCCATGGTTCATCAAGGCAAGCAAGAAGCTAGGGAGCTCGACTAAGCAAGCTAGGTTGCAAGAAACACACATGCAAGCTCTTTGAATCTCCATTTCGGCTTAGGTGAGTTTGCTAGCTTCCATTTCTTTTCTTCTTGTTCTAACCACATGCACCTACTAAGAACTTGGTCACTAAGCTAGGAAAAATAGAGAAAATCGAGTGGTGTCTCGGCTAAGCAAGGAAGAAGATCAACCTTGTGCTTCACGAAGAGTCTTGTGCATCTTCTTATTGTTTTGCTAAGGTGAGGGCTAAAACTTCTTGAAAATCTTTCAAAAAACCACATGCATTCTCTTAAATGTCTATCTTTGAGATATATGTGTGTTCATAAGCTTTTACAACCATGCATGGCAAGATTTTGGGCTAGAATGTGATGATAGATGAAATCGTGCATGTGACAGCTTTCTGTCTTGTTGGTGCGAGGTGAGTTTGGCTAGGTATATGATGTTGAAAATGCATGAAAATTGGTAGGTAACTATTTTTGCCAATTATGAACATTTTTCGCTGAAATAGGCCAAAGCTAATTTTGACTCTATGGTCCTCAAAATGGCAAATCATTAAAATGTGTCCAAATCTGGAAAGTCTGGAAAAATGAAGCAGGTTTTGGAAAATTCACTGACCTTGTAGAACGAACCAGTTTTAACTTAGTAAATGACATCCAAAATGCATGAAATTTGGTGTGCTTCTATATTTTTCAGTTCTGGACATTTTTGTTAGAAATGGACTAAGGCTAAATCTGACCCTAAGGACCTCAAAAACGACAAGTATTGAAATGTGTGCAAATCTGGACAGTTTTGTGCAGTCTCACTGTTTTGGCTATAACTATTGAACCCGAACTCCAAATGATGCAAGGTTTGTTTCGGAATTTAGTTCACTCCTTAAGATTTAATTTTACATCTTATTCACTGGAATTGGAGATTGTTTGCTTATCTTAATGATTGAGAGAATACAGTCCTTTGCAGTGAGGGTTTCACTTAGTGATATGCTTAGAAAAATTATTGTAGCTTCTCTTGTTGTATTAAATGCTTGAGATTGTGGCAATTAGATGTTGTGTGGACTGTTTTGAATGCTTGAGGGTGTATGAACTAATCAATGCGTGGCTTGAGTTTAATTACGAGATGACTTGGGGCTTAATCGCACGGGTAAGCACGAATTGGAACCCTAGTAACTAGGTGAATTTGCTAAGTGTTGATCGTTTGGATGTTGTGTTGGATTATGTGTTTAGTAGGCTGCCCGTAGTTGCCCTTGTAGCCCTAGATATGATTTCGATGATTTCATGCTGATAAGTAGGCTTTTCTTGCACCCGGTCCCACGTAGATGCCGTTGCATGATGAATAATCTTATTAATTGATTACGTGAACTTTGAAATGAGTTATATGACTTGATTTACGTGCGTTACATGGCTGCCCGTTTAATGTTCATATAACTCCATGTGCCTTTCAAGTGAAATTACTTGTCTTATCGTGCCTCGCTCGTTTACTTGTCAATGTGTAATTTTATGACTGCTCGGAGGCAACCTAATTTGTTGTCCTCCTAATGTGATATATTAAATGTCATAAATGTGCATTGCATACAAGGTTGCGACCTTTCATTCTGGCGTGGTAGCGTTCACGCACACCGGGCGGCATCGGGCTTGCCGGTGCAACCGTGACTACCATTGTCCAATTCCCTTTCTCGCTTGGGGCTAGACTTCCTCGGAGAGTTGGGTCGTAGGATTTCGGTGTACATCTGGAGTACACCTATTTGGCGTGATAAGGGGATGATTAGAAGTCGGCCGCAACAACTGATACTGGAAATGAATTGAGAGCAAAAGCTCACCGTATCATTTTCACTATGTGTATAAGTACTCTCGCTTGGTTTCTAGAGGACCTCGGGGAGAAAAGACGGGAAATTGTGTTCCTTTACTTTTATATTATTGTTGCGTACTTATTTGTGATATATTCATGCTTGCAAAAGGGTTTTCATAAGTTGAACCGGAAAATGAGTTTCAAAACCTATTTCTCGTTCCCCCTCGCTGAGTTCATAAGGATTCACTCTCTTTTATCATCTCAGGTGAAGAAGATCAAGAACAGGTACCCGAGGACGACGTGCCTAACGATGATTCCTTGGAATGATTGCCTGTCCTATGTGCTTTGCTTGATTATGGCCATTGTGAAAACTATGCTGCATGAAGACTATTTCTTTTCATGTTGCTTGATAATTGTAATGTAAAAGACCCCCGTTGTAATTTGGGGTCTAATTTTGGTTTGTACTGATAATAACTAGATAGACACTACTATGGTCGTTTTGCTATCGTCATTGGCTAGTATCTATCATAAGATTATGAGGTATCAGGTAAGGACTAAGTAAAATGAACCTATCCAATCTTAAGCAGGTATTCATTGTTAAGCCAAGATCAACAGGTACTTCTGTAACGAGGACAAACAAACAAACGAGACATAGCATCAAGCTAGGTTATTAATCAAACGAGACTTCAAGATAATTAGTAGGTGTTTCAATTGATGATAAATAGTAATCTTAGTTGGAAATGAATTTGAGATTGTAAATTTTGAAGCGTTTAGAGAATTAGGTCAAACTAAGGAGCCCAATTACAGCCGTTATGCTGCCGGTTTTCCGGAGAGTTTGTGGAGTTTAGGCCAATATGTTAAGTGTTAAACCTTCATAAACGGTTAAGTATGTGATATGACTTGAATGTTAGATCACACCCTAGTCTAACCTTTATAGGCCGGGTTGGGGCGTGACAGCTGCGCCTGTTTTCGGAGCCAAAAATTGAACATTTTCATTAGTTTCGGGACACTTTTCTTCTTTTGCGTTGTTTTTTCGTCACGGATCGTATGTCGTGAGCCGTGAAAAGGATGACAACCTAATCCATCACATTTCTATTACCGAATCAGACGGCACCCTGGGCAAGACAACTTCACTTCACGTAGAGCCAGGGCCCGCAAACAGAGGACGTGGGGCTTGTGACCAGGTATCCGTCGCTCCTGTGCCCATAACTTTTGATCCGTAAGGAGTTACTCGGCGTACAGCATACCGTTGCAAAGCTCTCCAAGAGCTCTACGACAAGGGCACCCAGCTTGCCCGGCTGCGCCTATTTTAGGAGCCCAAAATCGAACGTTTTCATCAGTTTCGGGTCACTTTTCTTCTTTTGTGTAGTTTTTCCGTCCCGGATCGTACGTCGTGAGATGCGAAAGGGACGACAATGTAATCCATCACATTTCTATTACCGAATCCTACAGCACCTTGGGCAAGACAACATTACTTTACGTAGAGGCTGGGCCCGCAAACAGAGGGTGTAGGGCTTGTGACCAGGTATCCGTCACTCCGGTGCTCATAACTTTTGATCCGTAAGGAGTTACGCGTTGCACAGCATACCTTTGGAAAGCTCTCCGAGAGCTTTACGACGGGGGCACCCAGCTTGCTCGGCTGCGCCTATTTTCTGAGCCAAAAATTGAACGTTTTCATCAGTTTCGTGAAACTTTTCTTCTTTTGTGCTGTTTTTTCATCCCGGATCGTACGTCGTGAGCCGCGAAAAGGACTACAACCTAATCCATCACATTTCTATTACCGAATCACACGGCACCTTGGGCAAGACAACTTCACTTCACGTGGATGCAGGGCCCAAAAACAGAGGGCGTGGGGCTTATGACCAGATATCCGTCGCTCCGGTACTCATAACTTTTGATTCGTAAGAAGTTACACGGCGCACAGCATACCGTTGGAAAGCTCTCTGAGAGCTCTACGACTGGGGCACCAAGCTTGCTCGGCTGCGCCTGTTTTCGGAGCCCAAAATTGAACGTTTTAATTAGTTTTGGGACACTTTTCTTCTTTTACGCTGTTTTTTTGTCTCGGATTGTACGTCGTGAGCCGCGAAAAGGACGACAGCCTAAACCATCACATTTCTATTACCAAATCACACGGCACTTTAGGCAAGACAACTTCACTTCACATAGAAGCAAGGCCAGCAAACAGAGGGTGTGGGGCTTATGACTAGCTATCCGTCGCTCCGGTGCTCATAACATTTGATCAGTAAGGAGTTACGCGGAGCACAGCATACCGTTGGAAAGCTCTCCGAGAGCTCTACGACTGGGGCACCAAGCTTGCTAGGCTGCGCCTATTTTCGGAGCCCAAAATTGAATGTTTTCATCAGTTTTGGGACATTTTTCTTCTTTTGCGCTATTTTTTCATCCCGGATCATACGTCGTGTGTCGCGAAAAAGACGACAACCTAATCCATCACATTTCTGTTAGCGAATCACACGGCACCTTGGGCAAGACAACTTCACTTCACGTAGAGGTAGGGCCCGCAAACAGAGGGCCTGGGGCTTGTGACCAAGTATCCGTCGCTCCGGTGCCCATAACTTTTGATCTGTAAGGAGTTACGTGGCGCACAGCATACCGTTGGAAATCTCTCTGAGAGCTCTACGATAGGGGCACCAAGCTTGCTCGACTGTGCCTATTTTTGGAGCCCAAAATTGAACGTTTTCATCAATTTCGGGATACTTTTCTTCTTTTGCGCTGTTTTTCCGTCCTAGATCGTACGTCATGAGCCGCGAAAAGGACGACAACCTAATTCATCACATTTCTATTACCGAATCACACGGCACCTTGGGCAAGACAACTTCACTTCACATAGAGGCAGGGCCCGTAAACAGAGGGTCTGGGGCTTATGCCCAGGTATCCGTCGCTTTGGTGCTCATAACTTTTGATCCGTAAGGAGTTACGCGGCGCACAACATACCGTTGGAAAGCCCTCCGAGAGCTCTACGACTAGGGCACCCAGCTTGCTAGGCTACGCCTGTTTTCGGAGCCCAAAATTGAATGTTTTCATCAGTTTTGGGACATTTTTCTTCTTTTGCCCTATTTTTTCGTCCCGGATCATACGTCGTGTGTCGCGAAAAAGACGACAACCTAATCCATCACATTTCTGTTAGCGAATCGCACGGCACCTTGGGCAAGACAACTTCACTTCACGTAGAGGCAGGGCCCGCAAACGGAGGGCTTGGGGCTTGTGACCAGGTATCTGTCGCTCCGGTGCCCATAACTTTTGATCCGTAATGAGTTACACGGCGCACAGCATACTGTTGGAAAGCTCTCCGAGAGCTCTACGACTGGGGCACCTAGCTTGCTCGGCTGCGCCTGTTTTCGAAGCCCAAAATTGAACGTTTTAATTAGTTTTGGGACACTTTTCTTCTTTTACGCTGTTTTTTTGTCTCGGATTGTACGTCGTGAGCCGCGAAAAGGACGACAGCCTAAACCATCACATTTCTATTACCGAATCACACGGCACTTTAGGCAAGACAACTTCACTTCACATAGAAGCAAGGCCAGCAAACAGAGGGTGTGGGGCTTATGACTAGCTATCCGTCGCTCCGGTGCTCATAACATTTGATCAGTAAGGAGTTACGCGGAGCACAGCATACCGTTGGAAAGCTCTCCGAGAGCTCTACGACTGGGGCACCAAGCTTGCTAGGCTGCGCCTATTTTCGGAGCCCAAAATTGAATGTTTTCATCAGTTTTGGGACATTTTTCTTCTTTTGCGCTATTTTTTCATCCCGGATCATACGTCGTGTGTCGCGAAAAAGACGACAACCTAATCCATCACATTTCTGTTAGCGAATCACACGGCACCTTGGGCAAGACAACTTCACTTCACGTAGAGGTAGGACCCGCAAACAGAGGGCCTGGGGCTTGTGACCAAGTATCCGTCGCTCCGGTGCCCATAACTTTTGATCTGTAAGGAGTTACGTGGCGCACAGCATACCGTTGGAAATCTCTCTGAGAGCTCTACGATAGGGGCACCAAGCTTGCTCGACTGTGCCTATTTTTGGAGCCCAAAATTGAACGTTTTCATCAATTTCGGGATACTTTTCTTCTTTGGCGCTGATTTTCCGTCCTAGATCGTACGTCATGAGCCGCGAAAAGGACGACAACCTAATTCATCACATTTCTATTACCGAATCACACGGCACCTTGGGCAAGACAACTTCACTTCACATAGAGGCAGGGCCCGTAAACAGAGGGTCTGGGGCTTATGCTCAGGTATCCGTCGCTTTGGTGCTCATAACTTTTGATCCGTAAGGAGTTACGCGGCGCACAACATACCGTTGAAAAGCCCTCCGAGAGCTCTACGACTAGGGCACCCAGCTTGCTAGGCTACGCCTGTTTTCGGAGCCCAAAATTGAATGTTTTCATCAGTTTTGGGACATTTTTCTTCTTTTGCCCTATTTTTTCGTCCCGGATCATACGTCGTGTGTCGCGAAAAAGACGACAACCTAATCCATCACATTTCTGTTAGCGAATCGCACGGCACCTTGGGCAAGACAACTTCACTTCACGTAGAGGCAGGGCCCGCAAACGGAGGGCTTGGGGCTTGTGACCAGGTATCTGTCGCTCCGGTGCCCATAACTTTTGATCCGTAATGAGTTACACGGCGCACAACATACTGTTGGAAAGCTCTCCGAGAGCTCTACGACTGGGGCACCTAGCTTGCTCGGCTGCGCCTGTTTTCGGAGCCCAAAATCGAACGTTTTCATAAGTTTTGGGACAGTTTTCTTTTTTTGCGCTGTTTTTCATCCCGGATCGTACGTCGTGAGTCGTGAAAAGGGCAACAACCTAATCCATCACATTTCTATTACCGAATCACATGGCACCCTAGGCAAGACAACTTCACTTCTCGTAGAGGTAGGGCCCGCAAACAGAGGGCGTGGGGATTGTGATCAGGTATCCGTCACTCCGGTGCTCATACCTTTTGATCCGTAAGGAGTTACGCGGCGCACAACATACCATGGAAAGCTCTACGAGAGCTTTACGACGCGGGCACCCAGCTTGATCGGTTGCGCCTATTTTCGGAGTCCCGAATTGAATGTTTTCATCAGTTTCGGGACACTTTTCTTCTTTTGCGCTGTTTTTTCATCCCGGATTGAACGTCGTGAGCCGCGAAAACGACGACAACCTAATCCATCACATTTCTATTACTGAATCACATGGCCCTTTGGGCAAGACAACTTCACTTCACGTAGAGGCAGGGCCAGCAAACAGAGGGTCTAGGGCTTATGACCAGGTATCCGTTGCTCCGGTGCTCATAACTTTTGATCCGTAAGGAGTTACGTGGCGCATAGCATACTGTTGGGAAGCTCTTCAAGAGCTCTACGGCGGTGGCACCCAGCTTGCTTGGCTGCGCCTATTTTCGGAGCCCGAAATCGAACGTTTTCATAAGTTTTGGGACACTTTTCTTCTTTTGCGCTGTTTTTTCATCCCGAATCGTACGTCGTGAGCCGCGAAAAGGACGACAACCTAATCCATTACATTTTTATTACCGAATCCCTCGGCACCTTGGGCAATACAACTTTACTTCACGTAGAGGCTGGGCCCGCAAACAGAGGGCGTGGGGCTTGTGCCCAAGTATCCGTCGCTCTGGTTCTCATAACTTTTGATCCGTAAGGAGTTACGCGGCGCACAGCATACCGTTGGAAAGCTCTCCAAGAGCTTTACGACGGGGCACCTAGGTTGCTCGGCTGCGCCTATTTTCGGAGCCAAAAATTGAACGTTTTCATCAGTTTTGGGACATTTTTCTTCTTTTGCGCTGCTTTTTTGTCACGGATCGTACGTCATGAGCCGTGAAAAGGACGACAACCTAATCCATCACATTTCTATTACCGAATCAGACGGCACCCTAGGCGAGACAACTTCACTTCACGTAGAGGCAGGGCCCACAAACAGAGGGGGTGGGGCTTGTGACCAGGTATCCGTCGCTTCGTTGCCCATAACTTTTGGATCCGTAAGGAGTTACGTGGCGCACAGCATACCGTTGGAAAGATCTCCGAGAGCTCTACGACAAGGGTACCCAGCTTACTTGGCTGCGCCTGTTTTTAAGAGTCCAAAATTCAACATTTTCATTAGTTTCGGGTCACTTTTCTTCTTTTGGGTAGTTTTTCTGTCCCCGATTGTACGTCGTGACTTGCGAAAAGGACGACAACCTAATCCATCGCATTTCTATTACTGAATCCCACGACACCTTGGGCAAGACAACTTTACTTCACATAGAGGTTGGGTTTGAAAACAGGGGGTGTGGGGCTTGTGACCAGGTATCCGTCACTCCAGTGTTCATAACTTTTGATCCGTAAGGAGTTACGCGGCGCACAGCATACCTTTAGAAAGCTCTCCAAGAGCTTTACGACGGGGGCACCCAGCTTGCTCGGCTACGCCTATTTTCGGAGCCAAAAATTGAACGTTTTCATCAGTTTCGTGAAACTTTTCTTCTTTTGCGCTGTTTTTTCATCCCGGATCATACGTCGTGAGCCGCGAAAAGGACGACAACCTAATCCATCACATTTCTATTACCGAATCACACGTCACCTTAGGCAAGACAACTTACTTCACGTAGTGGCAGGGCCCACAAACAGAGGGCGTGGGGCTTATAACCAGGTATCCCTCGCTCCGGTGCTCATAACTTTTGATCCGTAACGAGTTACGCAGTGCACAGCATAGCGTTAGAAAGCTCTCCGAGAGCTCTACGACGAGGGCACCAAGCTTGTTTGGTTGCGCCTGTTATCGGAGCCCAAAATCGAACGTTTTCATCAGTTCTGGGACACTTCTATTCTTTTGTGCTGTTTTTTCGTCTCGGAACGTACGTCGTGAGCCGCGAAAAGGACGACAACCTAAACCATCACATTTCTATTACCGAATCACACGACACCTTGGGCAAGACAACTTCACTTCATGTAGAGGCAGGGCCCGTAAACAGAGGGCGTGGGGCTTGTGAGTAGGTATCCATCGCTCCGATGCCCATAACTTTTGATCCGTAACGAGTTACGCGGCGCACAGCATACCGTTGGAAAGCACTTGGAGAGCTCTACGATGGGGGCACCTAGCCTGCTCGGTTGCACCTGTTTTCGGAGCCCAAAATCGAATATTTTCATATGGTTTGAGACATTTTTCTTCTTTTTGCGCTGTTTTTTCGTCCCATATCGTACGTCGTGAGCCGCGAAAAGGAAGACAACCTAATCCATCGTATTTCTATTACCGAATCACATGGTACCTTGGGCAAGACAATTTCATTTCACGTAGAGGCTGGGCACGCAAACAGAGGGCGTGGGGCTTGTGACCATGTCTACGTCGCTCCGGTGCTCATAACTTTTGATCCGTAAGGAGTTACGCGGCGCACAGCATACCGTTAGAAAGCTCTCCGAGAGCTCTACGATGGGGGCACTAAGCTTGCTCGACTGCAGCTATTTTCGGTGCCCAAAATCGAACGTTTTCATCAGTTTCGGGATACTTTTCTTCTTTTGCGCTATTTTTTCATCCCGGATCGTACGTCGTGAGCCGCGAAAAGGACGATAACCTAATCCATCACATTTCTATTACCGAATCACATGGCACCTTGGGCAAGACAACTTCACTTCACATAGAAACAGGGCCCGCAAACAGAGGGTGTGGGGCTTATGACGAAGTATCCATCACTGCGGGTGCTTATAACTTTTGATCCGTAAAGAGTTACTTAGGCGCACAGCATACCGTTGGAAAGCTCTCCGAGAGCTCTACGACTGGGCCAGCATGATTGCTCAGCTGCGCCTATTTTTGGAGCCCAAAATCGAACGTTTTCATCAGTTTTGGGACACTTTTCTTCTTTTGTGATGTTTTTTCATCCCGGATCGTACGTCGTGATCCGCGAAAAGGACGACAACCTAATCCATCACATTTCTATTACCGAATCACACGGCACCTTGGGCAAGACAACTTCACTTCACGTCGAGGCAGGGCCGTAAACAGAGGGCGTGGGGCTTGTGACCAGGTATCTGTCGCTTCGGTGCCCATAACTTTTGATCCGTAAGGAGTTACGCGGCGCACAACATACTGTTAGAAAGCTCTCCGAGAGCTCTATGACGGGGGCACTAAGCTTGCTCGACTGCGCCTATTTTCAAAGCCCAAAATAGAATGTTTTCATCAGTTTTGGGTTACTTTTCTTCTTTTGTGCAGTTTTTCCGTCCCGAATCATTCGTCGTGAGCCGCAAAAAGGACGACAACCTAAACCATCACATTTCTATTACCGAATCACACGGCACCTTGGGCAAGACAATTTCACTTCACGTAGAGGCAAGGCCCGCAAACAGAGGTCGTGGGGCTTGTGACTACGTATCCGTCACTCCGGTGCCCATAACTTTTGATCCGTAACGAGTTACGCGGCGTACAACATACGTTGGAAAGCACTTTAAGAGCTCTACGATGGGGGCACCTAGCCTGCTCGGTTGCGCCTGTTTTCGGAGGCCAAAATCGAACATTTTCAAAAGTTTTGGGACACTTTTCTTCTTTTGCTCTGTTTTTTCGTCCCGGATCGTACGTCGTGAGCCGCGAAAAGGACGACAACCTAATCCATCACATTTCTATTAATGAATCACACGACACCTTGGGCAAGACAATTTCACTTCACGTAGAGGCTGGACACGCAAACAGAGGGCGTGGGGCTTGTGACCAGGTATCCCTCGCTAGGGTGCCCATAACTTTTGATCCGTAAGGAGTTACGCGGCGCACAGCATACCGTTAGAAAGCTCTCCGAGTGCTTTACGATGGGGGCACCCAACTTGCTCAGCTGTGCCTGTTTTCGGAGTCCAAAATTTAATATTTTCATCAATTTCGGGACACTTTTATATTCTTTTGCGTTGTTTTTTCATCCAGGATCGTACGTCGTGAGCTATGAAAAGGACGACAACCTAATCCATCACATTCTATTACCAAATCACACGACACCTTGGGCAAGACAACTTCACTTCACGTAGAGGCAGGGACCGCAAACAAAGGGCGTGGGGCTTATGACCATGTATACGTCGCTCCGGTGCTCATAACTTTTAATCCGTAAGGGTTACGCGGCGCACAGCATACCGTTGGAAAGCTCTCTGAGAGCTCTACGACGAGGGCACCAAGCTTGCTCGACTGTGCCTATTTTCGGAGCCCAAAATTGAACGTTTTCATCAGTTTTGGGACACTTTTCATCATTTGCGCTGTTTTTTCGTCCCGGATCGTACGTCGTGAGTCGCGAATTGGACGACAACCTAAACCATCACATTTCTATTACCGAATCACATGGCACTTTAGGCAAGACAAGTTCACTTCACGTAGAGGCAGGGCCCGCAAACAGAGGGCGTGGGCCTTGTGACAAGGTATCCGTCACTCCGATGCCCATAACTTTTGATACGAAACGAGTTACGCTGCGCACAACATACCGCTGGAAAACACTTTGAGAGCTCTACGATGGGGGCACCTAACCTGCTCGGTTGCGCCTGTTTTCATAGCCCAAAATTGAACATTTTCATAAGTTTTGGGACATTTTCTTCTTTAGTGCTATTTTTTCATCCCGGATCGTACGTCGTGAGCCGCGAAAGGGACGACAACCTAATCCATCACATTTCTATTACCGAATCACACAACACCTTGGGCAAGACAATTTCACTTCATGTAGAGGCTGGGCACGCAAACAGAAGGCGTGGGGCTTGTGACCAGGTCTCCGTCGCTCCAGTGCTCATAACTTTTGATCCATAAGGAGTTACGCGGCGCACAACATAACGTTGGAAAGCTCTCCGAGAGCTCTACAACGGGGGCACCAAGCTTGCTCGACTGCGCCTATTTTCTGAGCCCAAAATTGAACGTTTTCATCAATTTTGGGACACTTTTCTTCTTTGGCGCTATTTTTTTCGGCCCAGATCGTACGTCGTGAGCCGCGAAAAGGACGACAATCTAATCCATCACATTTCTATTACCCAATCACACAGGACCTTAGGCAAGACAACTTCACTATCACGTAAAGGCAGGGCCCGCAAACAGAGGAGTGGGGCTTGTGACAGGCATCCGTCGCTCCGGTGCCCTTAACTTTTGATCCGTAAAGAGTTACGCGACGCACAGCAACCGTTGGAAAGCTCTCCGAGAGCTCTACGACGGGGGCACCAAGCTTGCTTGGCTGCGCCTGTTTTTGGAGCCCAAAATCGAACGTTTTCATTAGTTTCTGGTCAATTTTCTTCTTTTGCGCAGGTTTTTTCGTCCCGGATCATACGTCGTGAGCTGCGAAAAGGACGACACCCTAATCCATTACATTTCTATTACCGAATCCCACTGCACCTTGGGCAAGACAACGTCACTTCAGGTAGAGGTTGGTGTTGCAAACAGAGGGTGTGGGGCTTGTGACCGGGTATCCGTCACTCCGGTGCTCATAACTTTTGATTCGTAAGGAGTTACGCGGCGCACAGCAACCGTTGGAAAGCTCTCCGAGAGGTTTACGACGTGGGAACCGAGTTTGCTCGGCTACGCCTGTTTTCGGAGCCCAGAATTGAACGTTTTCATCAGTTTCGGGACACTTTCCTTCTTTTGCGCTGTATTTTCGTCCCAGATCGTACGTCGTGAGCCGCAAAAAAGGTCGACAACCTAATCCATCACATTTCTATTACCGAATCACACGGCACCTTAGGAAAGACAACTTCACTTCACGTAGAGGCAGGGCCCGCAAACAGAGAACATAGGGCTTGTGACCAGGTATTCGTCGCTCCGGTGCCCATCACTTTTGATCTGTATGGAGTTATGCGTGCGCACAACATACCGTTAGAAAGCTCTCCGAGTGCTCTACGACTAGGGCACCCAACTTGCTCGGCTAAGTCGGTTTTCAGAGCACAAAATTGAACGTTTTCATCAGTTTTGGGATACTTTTCTTCTTTTGCGTAGTTTTTCTGTCCCGGATCGTACGTCGTGAGCCGCGAAAAGGACGACAACCAAATCCTTCACATTTCTATTACCGAATCCCACGGCACCTTGGGCAAGACAACTTCTCTTCATGTGGAGGCTGGGCTCGCAAACAAAGGGCGTGGGGCTTATGACCAGGTATTCGTCACTCCATTGCCCATTACTTTTGATCTGTAAGGAGTTACGCGGCGCACAGCATACCATTGGAAAGCTCTCCGAGAGTTCTACGACGGGGGGCACCAAGCTTGCTCGGCTAAGCCTGTTTTCAGAGCCCAAAATCAAACGTTTTCATCAGTTTCGGGACACTTATCTTCTTTTGTGCAGTTTTTCCGTCCCGCATCGTACGTCGTGAGCCGCAAAAAGGACGACAACCTAATCCATCACATTTCTATTAACGAATCACACGGCACCTTGGGCAAGACAACTTCACTTCACATAGAGGCAGGGCCTGCAAACAGAGGGTCTAGGGCTTATGACCAGGTATCCGTCGCTCCGGTGCTCATAACTTTTGATCTCCGTAAAGAGTTACGCGACGCACAGGATAGCGTTGGAAAGCTCTCCGAGAGCTCTACGACGGGGGCACCAAGCATTCTCGGTTGCACAGTTTTTGGAGCCCAAAATTGAATGTTTCATCAGTTTTGGGACACTTTTATGCATTTGCATTGTTTTTTCATCCCGGATCGTACGTCGTGAGCCGCGAAAAGGATGACAACCTAATCTATCGCATTTTTATTACCGAATCCCACGGTATCTTGGGCAAGACAACTTTACTTCATGTAGAGGCTGGGCCTGCAAACCGAGAGTGTGGGGCTTGTGGACCAGGTTATCCGTTGCTCCGGTGCCCATAACTTTTGATCCGTAAGGAGTTACGCGGTGCACAGCATACCGTTGGAAAGCTCTCCGAGAGCTCTACGACGGGGGGGGCACCAAGCTTGCTCGGCAATTCTTGTTTTCGGTGCCCAAAATCGAACATTTTCATCAGTTTTGGGACACTTTTCTTCTTTTGCGCTATTTTTTTAGTCCCGGATCGTACGTCGTGAGCAGCGAAAAGGACGACAAGCTAATCCATCATATTTCTATTACCGAATCACACGGGACCTTGGGCAAGGAAAACTTCACTTCACGTAGAGACAGGGCTCGCAAACAGAGGGCGTGGGGCATGTGACCAGGTATCTGTCGCTCCGGTGCCCATTACTTTTGATCCGTAAAGAGTTACGCGGCGCACAACATACCGTTGAAAAGCTCTCCAATAGCTCTATGACGCGGGCACCAAGCTTGCTCGGTTGCGCCTATTTTTGGATCCCAAAGTTGAACGTTTTCATCAGTTTTGGGTCACTTTTCTTCTTTTGCGCAGTTTTTCCATCCCGAATCATACGTCGTGAGTCGCGAGAAAGGATGACAACCTAATTCATTACATTTCTATTAGAAAATCCCACGGCACCTTGGGCAAGAAAACTTCACTTCACGTAGAGGTTAGGACCGCAAACAGAGGGGTGTGAGGCTTGTGACCAGGTTTCTGTCACTCCGGTGCTCATAACTTTTGATCTGTAAGGAGTTACGCGGCGCACAATATACCGTTAGAAAGCTCTCCGAGATCTTTACAATGGGGGAACCGAGTTTGCTCGGCTGCGTGTGAGGCTCGACCTCGAATAACGTGTGTTACCTTGATTTGTGTGCCATAGACCAAGAATGATATGACTGACCTTGGATTATGTGCCCTGACTTCAATTTAAGTGCGATACCTCGATTTGTGTGCATTGACCTTGAATTGCGTGCCCTAACCTATGTTTAAGAGTCGTACCTCGATTTGCATGCATTGTAATGAATTACGTGCCTTGCATTGGTTTACGTGCTACCACGTTAATCAAGAAAGAATCTACACAAAGCACTAGACTATAAAATAATCCTACAAACA
Organism: Budorcas taxicolor; assembly: GCF_023091745.1. Lineage (NCBI taxonomy): Eukaryota > Metazoa > Chordata > Mammalia > Artiodactyla > Bovidae > Budorcas > Budorcas taxicolor. The sequence goes on along the minus strand of NW_026292271.1, from coordinate 2,186 downwards.
CCACTAACTATTATTATAATCCTAATTCAAATCTCTACAAAATCCACTAACACCTAAAAATATATTTTAAACTCACTACAAGACAAAATCTCACAAACCTCTAAACAAATCCTATATTCTATTCTACCTAAAATCCCTAAATACCCAACATTCTCTTACACACATGCTAAAACAATTCAAAAGATGCTCAAAAGATGACACAAAATCTGATTTTTGCATGCCCAAGGCCAACATTTGCATCAACAATTGCAAAAGCTTCTATTTTCTCTCATTTCTCTCACTCTCCTCACATTTCTCTCTCTCCCTCTCATTCTTCTCTCACAATCTTGGTTTGGCTGTGTTTTATCTTGCCTTTGCTCATCTTCATCAATCCATGGTGCATCAAGACAAACAACAAGCAAAGAAACTCAACCAAGCTAGCTAGGATGCAAGAATCACACATGCATGCTCTTTGAGTCACCATTTTCGGCCTTGGTGGAGTTTACTAGGTTCCATTTATTTCTTCTTGTTCTAACCACATGCATATACTAAGAGCTTGGCCACTATGCTAGGAAAAATAGAGAGAAAGATCGGGTGGTGTCTTGCTAAGCAAGGAAGAAGAAGAAAATTGTGCTTCATCAAGTTTTTGTGCATCTTCTTGTTGATTTGCTAAGGTGAGGGCTAAAACCTTTTGAAAATCCTTCAAAAATCCACATGCATGCTCTTAAATTATGTCTTTGCTTCTGTACTTGAGTTATATGTTCGTTCATAAGCTTCTTCAACCATGCATGCAAGATTTTGGCTTGAAAAGTGATGATAGGTGAAGTCGGATTATGTGACAGCTCTCTGACCAGTTGTTTCGAGGTAATTTTGGCTAGGAAAATGTTGTTGAAAATATATGAAAATTTGTAGGTGACTAGTTTTTGCCAGTGTTGAACATTTTTCACAGGAAATAGGACAAAGCTAATTTTGACTCTAAGGTCCTCAAAATGGCAAATCTTTGAAATGTGTCCAAATCTGGAAATCTGGAAAAATGAAGCAGGTTTTGGCAGATGGCACTGACCTTGTATAACGAACCAGATTTGACTTAGTAAATAATGTCCCAATTGCATAAAATTTGGTTTGCTGCTAGATGTTTCAGTTTTGGACTTTTTGTCAGAAATGGACCAAGGCTAAATCTGACCCTAAGGACCTCAAAAACGTCAATTATGGAAATGTGTGCAAATCTGGACAGTTTTGTGCTATCCCACTGTTTCGGCTATAACTAATGTCCTGAACTCCAAATGATGCAAGGTTTGTTTCTGATTTTAGTTCACTTCTTAGGCTTTAATTTGAAATCTTATTCACTGGAGTTGGAGATTGTTTGATTATCTTAATGATTGTGAGAAAACAGCCTATTGCAGTAAGGGTTTCACTTAGTGTTATGCTTAGAAAAATTGTTGTAACTTCTCTTGTTGAATTAAATGCTTGGGATTGTAGCTTTGGGATGTTGTTGTGGACTGTTTTGAATGTTTGAGGATGTTGAATTAAATGATGCATGGCTTGAGATTGACTTTGAATTAGTTTTGGGCTCAAATTGCACGGATATGCACGAAATGGAAACCCTAATGACTAGGTAGGCTTGTTAAGTGTTGATCATTTGGATATTGTGTGGAATTATATGCTTAGTAGGCTGCTCGTAGTTGCCCTTATATCACCTTAAATGTGATTTTGATCATTGCATGTTGACAAATAGGCTTTTCTTGCATCCGAACCCACGTAGATGTTGTTGCATGTTATATAATCTTGATATTTGATTACGTGGACTTTGAATTGAGTTATAAGACTTGATTTATGTGCGTTACATGGCTGTCTGTTTAATGTTCATATAACTCCATGAGCTTTTCAAGTGAAATTACCTGTCTATCCTGCCTCGCTTGTTTACTTGTCAATGTGTAATCTTATAACTGTCCGGAGGCAACCTACTTTGTTGTCCTCCTAATGTGATATTTTAAATGTCATAAATGTGCATTGCATACAAGGTTGCAACCTTTCATGTCGGCATGGTAAGCGATCACGCACACCGGGCTGCATCGGGCTTGTCGGTGCACCCGTGACTACCATGGTCCCATTCCCTCTCTCGCTTGGGCTGGACTTCCCTCGGAGAGTTGGGTCGTAGATTTCGGGGTACATTCCGGAGTACACCCACTTGGCGTGATATGGGGATG
>NW_026292270.1:0-21951 GCF_023091745.1 Budorcas taxicolor | reverse complement strand
AAACCAGACGAGCTACCTATAGACAGTTTATTAGAACCAACTCATCTATGTGGCAAAATAGTGAGAAGATCTATAAGTAGAGGTGACATGCCTAACGAGCCTGGTGATAGCTGGTTGTCCAGAAAATGAATCTTAGTTCAGCTTTAAAGATACCAAAAAATATAAACAAATCTCACTGTATCTTTAAAAGTTAGTCTAAAAAGGTACAGCCTTTTAGAAATGGGTACAACCTTCACTAGAGAGTAAGATCTTACAACACCATAGTAGGCCTAAAAGCAGCCATCTATTAAGAAAGCGTTAAAGCTCAACAATAAAAACAATACTAATCCCAACAACAATATAACCAACTCCTAGACCTAGTACTGGACTATTCTATTACTAAATAGAAGCAATAATGTTAATATGAGTAACAAGAAATATTTTCTCCTTGCACAAGTTTAAGTCAGTATCTGATAATACTCTGACTGTTAACAGTAAATAAAAATAACCCAACAATAAATAATTTATTAATTATACTGTTAATCCAACACAGGAGTGCACCCAGGAAAGATTAAAAGAAGTAAAAGGAACTCGGCAAACACAAATCCCGCCTGTTTACCAAAAACATCACCTCCAGCATCCCCAGTATTGGAGGCACTGCCTGCCCAGTGACTAGACGTTAAACGGCCGCGGTATCCTGACCGTGCAAAGGTAGCATAATCATTTGTTCTCTAAATAAGGACTTGTATGAACGGCCACACGAGGGTTTTACTGTCTCTTACTTCCAATCAGTGAAATTGACCTTCCCGTGAAGAGGCGGGAATAAACCAACAAGACGAGAAGACCCTATGGAGCTTTAACTAACTAGTCCAAAGAAAATAAACTTAACCATTAAGGGATAACAACACTCTTTATGGACTAGCAGTTTTGGTTGGGGTGACCTCGGAGAACAAAAAATCCTCCGAACGATTTTAAAGACTAGACCCACAAGTCAAATCAAACTATCGTTTATTGATCCAAAGACTTGATCAACGGAACAAGTTACCCTAGGGATAACAGCGCAATCCTATTCAAGAGTCCATATCGACAATAGGGTTTACGACCTCGATGTTGGATCAGGACACCCCGATGGTGCAACCGCTATCAAAGGTTCGTTTGTTCAACGATTAAAGTCCTACGTGATCTGAGTTCAGACCGGAGTAATCCAGGTCGGTTTCTATCTGTTATGTATTTCTCCCAGTACGAAAGGACAAGAGAAATAAGGCCAACTTCAACAAAGCGCCTTAAATCAATCAATGACTTTATCTCAATTGACCTCACAAACAATACCTGCCCTAGAAAAGGGCCCAGTTAAGGTGGCAGAGCCCGGTAATTGCGTAAAACTTAAACCTTTATACTCAGAGATTCAAATCCTCTCCTTAACAAAATGTTTATACTCAACATCTTAACACTTATTATCCCCATTCTTCTAGCCGTAGCTTTTCTTACACTAGTTGAACGAAAAATCCTAGGCTACATACAACTCCGAAAAGGCCCAAATATTGTAGGACCATATGGCTTACTCCAACCCATCGCCGATGCAATCAAACTTTTCATTAAAGAACCCCTACGACCTGCCACATCCTCAATCTCAATATTTATTCTAGCCCCCATCCTAGCCCTAACCCTAGCCTTAACTATATGAATCCCCCTACCCATACCCTATCCCCTCATCAATATAAACTTAGGAATCCTTTTCATATTAGCTATATCAAGCTTAGCCGTATACTCGATCCTCTGATCAGGCTGAGCCTCCAACTCAAAATACGCTCTTATTGGAGCCCTACGAGCAGTAGCACAAACAATTTCATATGAAGTTACACTAGCAATTATCTTACTATCAATCTTACTAATAAATGGATCCTTCACTCTCTCTACATTAATCATTACACAAGAACAAGTATGACTAATCTTCCCAGCATGACCCTTAGCAATAATATGATTCATTTCAACACTAGCAGAAACAAACCGAGCACCATTTGATCTTACTGAAGGAGAATCTGAACTAGTATCGGGCTTTAATGTAGAATACGCCGCAGGACCATTCGCCCTATTCTTTATAGCAGAATATGCAAACATTATTATAATAAATATCTTCACAACAACCCTCTTCCTAGGAGCATCCCATAACCCATACATACCAGAACTCTACGCAATTAACTTTATCATCAAATCACTACTACTCACAATGACCTTCCTATGAATCCGAGCATCCTACCCCCGATTCCGCTATGATCAACTGATGCACTTATTATGAAAAAATTTTCTACCCCTAACGCTAGCCCTATGCATATGACATGTATCTCTACCTATTCTCCTATCAAGTATCCCCCCACAAACATAAGAAATATGTCTGACAAAAGAGTTACTTTGATAGAGTAAATTATAGAGGTTTAAATCCTCTTATTTCTAGAACTATAGGAATTGAACCTACTCCTAAGAACTCAAAACTCTTCGTGCTCCCAATTACACCAAATTCTAATAGTAAGGTCAGCTAATTAAGCTATCGGGCCCATACCCCGAAAATGTTGGTTTGTATCCTTCCCGTACTAATAAACCCAATCACTCTCATTATTATCTTAATAACTATAATACTTGGAACCATTATCGTTATAATTAGCTCCCACTGACTACTCATCTGAATCGGATTTGAAATAAATATACTCGCCATCATTCCTATTATAATAAAAAAACACAACCCACGAGCCACAGAAGCATCAACTAAATATTTCCTAACTCAATCAACAGCCTCAATACTACTAATAATAGCCATTATCATCAACTTAATATTCTCAGGCCAATGAACCGTAATAAAACTATTTAACCCAACAGCCTCCATACTCATAACAATAGCCCTCGCCATAAAACTAGGAATAGCCCCATTCCACTTCTGAGTCCCAGAAGTAACACAAGGCATCCCTCTATCTTCAGGCCTAATCTTACTTACATGACAAAAACTAGCACCCATATCGGTACTTTACCAAGTATCCCAATCCATCAACCTAAATATAATCTTAACCCTATCAATTCTATCCATTATAATCGGAGGCTGAGGAGGATTAAACCAAACCCAACTACGAAAAATTATAGCTTACTCATCAATTGCCCACATAGGCTGAATAACAGCAATTTTACCATACAATCCCACCATAACATTACTAAACCTAATCATTTACATCATCATAACTTCCACCATATTTACACTATTTATAGCCAACTCAACCACAACCACTCTATCACTATCACACACATGAAACAAAACACCCATCATAACTATTCTAATTCTCATTACCCTCCTATCAATAGGAGGACTCCCCCCACTATCAGGATTTATGCCAAAATGAATAATTATTCAAGAAATGACAAAAAACAATAGCATTATCCTACCTACCTTCATAGCAATTACAGCACTACTAAACCTATATTTCTACATACGACTGGCATATTCCACCACACTTACTATGTTCCCTTCCACAAACAACATAAAAATAAAATGACAATTCTCAACCATAAAACGAATAACCCTCCTACCAACAATAACCGTATTGTCCACTATACTACTACCACTTACACCAATTCTCTCAATCCTAGAATAGGAATTTAGGTTAAATAGACCAAGAGCCTTCAAAGCCCTAAGCAAGTATAATTTACTTAATTCCTGATAAGGACTGCAAGATCATATCTTACATCAATTGAATGCAAATCAACTACTTTAATTAAGCTAAATCCTCACTAGATTGGTGGGTCCCACCCCCACGAAACTTTAGTTAACAGCTAAATACCCTAAATAACTGGCTTCAATCTACTTCTCCCGCCGCAAGAAAAAAAAGGCGGGAGAAGCCCCGGCAGAGTTTGAAGCTGCTCCTTTGAATTTGCAATTCAATATGTTAATTCACTACAGGACCTGGTAAAAAGAGGAATCAAACCTCTATTCTTAGATTTACAGTCTATTGCTTTACTCAGCCATTTTACCCATGTTCATAAACCGCTGATTATTTTCAACTAATCATAAAGATATCGGTACCCTTTATCTTCTATTTGGTGCCTGAGCCGGCATAGTAGGAACCGCTCTGAGCTTACTAATTCGTGCTGAGTTAGGCCAACCCGGAACTCTACTTGGAGATGACCAAATCTACAACGTAATTGTAACTGCACACGCATTCGTAATAATCTTCTTTATAGTAATGCCTATTATAATTGGAGGGTTTGGCAACTGGCTAGTTCCTCTAATGATTGGAGCCCCTGATATAGCATTCCCTCGGATAAATAATATAAGTTTTTGGCTCCTCCCCCCTTCTTTCCTATTACTCCTAGCATCCTCTATAGTCGAAGCCGGAGCAGGGACGGGTTGAACCGTATATCCCCCTCTAGCAGGTAATCTAGCCCACGCAGGAGCCTCAGTAGACCTGACCATTTTCTCCCTACACCTAGCAGGTGTTTCCTCAATTTTAGGAGCCATTAATTTTATTACAACTATTATTAACATAAAACCTCCCGCAATATCACAATACCAGACCCCCCTGTTCGTGTGATCTGTACTGATCACTGCCGTACTACTCCTCCTCTCACTTCCTGTATTAGCAGCTGGCATCACAATATTACTAACAGACCGAAACCTGAATACAACTTTCTTTGACCCAGCAGGAGGAGGAGACCCTATCTTATATCAACACTTATTCTGATTTTTTGGACACCCCGAAGTATATATTCTAATTTTACCTGGCTTTGGAATAATCTCCCACATCGTAACCTACTATTCAGGAAAAAAAGAGCCATTTGGATATATAGGAATAGTATGAGCCATAATATCAATTGGATTTCTAGGATTTATTGTATGAGCCCATCATATATTCACAGTCGGAATAGACGTCGATACACGAGCTTACTTTACATCCGCTACTATAATTATTGCTATCCCAACCGGAGTAAAAGTCTTTAGTTGGCTAGCAACACTTCACGGAGGAAATATCAAATGATCCCCCGCTATAATATGAGCCCTAGGCTTCATTTTCCTTTTTACAGTTGGAGGACTAACTGGAATTGTTTTAGCCAACTCCTCCCTTGACATCGTTCTCCACGACACATACTATGTGGTAGCACATTTCCACTACGTACTATCAATAGGAGCTGTATTCGCTATCATAGGAGGATTTGTACATTGATTTCCCTTATTCTCAGGCTACACCCTTAATGACACATGAGCCAAAATCCATTTCGCAATTATATTTGTAGGTGTTAACATGACCTTCTTCCCACAACATTTCTTAGGGCTATCTGGTATACCACGACGATACTCCGATTACCCAGACGCATATACAATATGAAACACTATTTCATCTATAGGCTCATTCATCTCACTAACGGCAGTAATATTAATGACTTTTATCATCTGAGAAGCATTTGCATCCAAACGGGAAGTCTTAACCGTGGACCTAACCACAACAAATCTAGAATGACTAAACGGATGCCCTCCACCATATCACACATTTGAAGAACCTACATACATTAACCTAAAATAAGAGAGGAAGGAATTGAACCCCCTATTATCGGTTTCAAGCCAACACCATAACCACTATGTCTCTCTCAATAAACGAGATGTTAGTAAAACATTACATAACCTTGTCAAGATTAAATTACAGGTGAAAGTCCCGTACATCTCATATGGCATATCCCGTACAGCTAGGCTTTCAAGACGCAACATCACCCATCATAGAAGAACTGCTACACTTTCACGATCACACTCTGATAATTGTTTTCCTAATTAGCTCACTAGTACTCTATATTATCTTACTGATACTAACAACAAAACTAACCCATACCAGCACCATAGACGCACAAGAAGTAGAAACAATCTGAACCATTCTACCAGCCATTATTCTGATTATAATTGCTCTCCCATCCCTACGAATTCTATACATAATAGACGAAATCAACAACCCATCTCTCACAGTAAAGACCATAGGACATCAATGATACTGAAGTTATGAGTACACAGACTATGAAGACTTAAGCTTCGACTCCTATATAATTCCAACATCAGAATTGAAACCTGGAGAACTACGATTACTAGAAGTAGATAACCGAGCTGTATTACCTATAGAAATAACAATTCGAATACTAATCTCCTCCGAAGACGTTTTACACTCATGAGCAGTTCCCTCTCTAGGACTAAAAACAGACGCAATTCCAGGCCGTTTAAATCAAACAACCCTCATATCAACTCGTCCAGGCCTATTTTACGGCCAATGCTCAGAAATCTGCGGATCAAATCATAGTTTCATACCAATCGTTCTCGAACTAGTCCCATTAGAATATTTTGAAAAGTGATCTGCATCAATGTTATAAGTCATCAAGAAGCTATGCCAGCATTAACCTTTTAAGTTAAAGACCGAGAGCACAACACTCTCCTTGATGACATGCCACAACTAGACACATCAACGTGACTCACGACAATTCTATCAATATTTTTAGTCCTCTTTATTGTTCTCCAATTAAAAATCTCAAAACACGATTTCTACTATAACCCAAAATTAATAACAACAAAAACGCCAAAACAAGACGCCCCTTGAGAAACAAAATGAACGAAAATCTATTTACCTCTTTCATTACCCCTGTAATTCTAGGCCTCCCCCTTGTTACTCTCGTCATTATATTCCCTAGCTTACTATTTCCTACATCAAACCGACTAATTAATAACCGCCTTATCTCCCTCCAACAATGAGCACTTCAACTCATGTCAAAACAAATAATAAGCACTCACAACACCAAAGGACAAACATGAACATTGATATTAATGTCCCTAATTCTATTTATTGGGTCTACAAATTTATTAGGCTTATTACCCCATTCATTTACACCAACCACACAACTATCAATAAATTTAGGCATGGCTATTCCCCTATGAGCAGGGGCCGTAGTTACAGGCTTCCGCAACAAAACCAAAGCATCACTCGCCCACTTCCTACCACAAGGAACACCTACCCCACTAATCCCAATACTGGTAATTATCGAAACCATCAGCCTCTTCATCCAACCAGTAGCCCTTGCCGTACGATTAACAGCCAACATCACAGCAGGGCACTTATTAATTCACTTAATCGGAGGAGCTACCCTTGCATTATTAAATATCAATACCACAACAGCACTTATTACATTTACTATTTTAGCTCTACTAACAATCCTCGAATTCGCAGTAGCTATAGTTCAAGCCTACGTATTCACCCTCCTAGTTAGCTTATATCTGCACGACAATACATAATGACACACCAAACCCACGCCTATCACATAGTAAACCCAAGTCCCTGACCCCTCACAGGAGCACTATCTGCCCTCCTAATAACATCTGGCCTCATCATGTGATTTCACTTCAATTCAACAGCTCTACTGACCCTAGGCCTAACAACAAACATACTTACAATATACCAATGATGACGAGATGTAATCCGAGAAAGTACCTTTCAAGGCCACCATACTCCTGCTGTCCAAAAAAGCCTTCGCTACGGAATAATCCTCTTCATCGTCTCCGAAGTCCTATTCTTCACTGGCTTCTTCTGAGCCTTCTATCACTCAAGCCTTGCTCCTACACCCGAATTAGGCAGCTGCTGACCCCCAACAGGCATTCACACCACTTAACCCCTTAGAAGTCCCACTACTCAACACCTCTGTCCTTCTAGCCTCAGGAGTCTCCATTACCTGAGCCCACCACAGCCTCATAGAAGGGAACCGTAACCACATGCTACAAGCCTTATTCATCACCATTACGTTAGGCGTATACTTTACACTTCTACAAGCATCAGAATACTATGAAGCTCCCTTTACAATCTCAGACGGAGTTTACGGCTCAACTTTCTTCGTAGCTACAGGATTCCACGGCCTCCATGTCATTATTGGATCTACTTTCTTAATTGTCTGCTTCCTCCGCCAACTAAAATTTCACTTTACCTCCAATCACCATTTCGGCTTCGAAGCCGCTGCCTGATATTGACACTTCGTAGACGTAGTATGACTTTTCCTCTATGTTTCCATCTACTGATGAGGCTCATGTTCTTTTAGTATTAATTAGTACAACTGACTTCCAATCAGTTAGCTTCGGCCTAACCCGAAAAAGAACAATAAACCTTATAATTACCCTCCTAACTAACTTTACACTAGCTACATTGCTCGTGACCATCGCATTCTGACTCCCCCAACTAAACGTATACTCAGAAAAAACAAGCCCATACGAATGTGGATTCGACCCCATAGGATCTGCTCGCCTTCCTTTCTCCATAAAATTCTTTCTAGTAGCTATCACATTCCTCCTCTTCGATCTAGAAATTGCACTACTTCTACCACTACCATGGGCCTCACAAACAACTAACCTTAACACAATGCTTACTATATCCCTTCTCCTAATTTTCCTACTAGCCACAAGCCTAGCCTATGAATGAACCCAAAAAGGATTAGAATGGACCGAATATGGTACTTAGTTTAAACCAAAATAAATGATTTCGACTCATTAGATTATGATCAAACTCATAAGTACCAAATGTCCCTCGTATACATAAATATTATAATAGCATTCATAGTATCTCTCACGGGATTACTAATGTATCGATCTCACCTAATATCCTCCCTCCTATGCCTGGAAGGAATAATATTGTCCTTATTCGTTATAGCTACCCTAATAATCCTAAACTCACACTTCACTTTAGCCAGTATAATACCCATTATTCTACTAGTTTTCGCAGCCTGCGAAGCAGCACTAGGCCTATCCTTGCTAGTAATGGTATCAAACACATACGGCACCGACTACGTACAAAACCTTAATCTGCTACAATGCTAAAATACATTATTTCCACAATAATACTTATACCCCTAACCTGGCTATCAAAAAATAACATAATCTGAATTAACTCCACACTCCACAGCTTACTAATTAGCCTTACAAGCCTACTCCTTATAAACCAATTTGGCGATAACAGCCTCAACTTCTCATTAACTTTCTTCTCCGACTCCTTATCTACACCACTACTTATTCTAACCATATGACTCCTCCCCTTAATACTTATAGCTAGCCAGCATCACCTATCAAAAGAAAACCCAGCCCGAAAAAAATTCTTCATCTCAATACTAATCCTATTACAACTATTTCTAATTATGACATTCTCTGCTACAGAACTAATTCTCTTTTATATTATATTTGAAGCAACACTAGTTCCCACACTCATTATTATTACCCGATGAGGGAACCAAACAGAACGCCTAAATGCCGGTCTCTACTTCTTGTTTTATACACTAGCAGGATCCCTACCCTTACTAGTTGCACTAATCTATATTCAAAACACAATAGGATCCCTAAACTTCCTAATTCTACAATACTGAGTACAACCAATACCCAGCTCCTGATCCAACACCTTCATGTGACTAGCATGCATAATAGCCTTTATAGTAAAAATACCACTATACGGACTTCATCTCTGACTACCCAAAGCCCACGTAGAAGCCCCAATTGCAGGCTCCATAGTTCTTGCAGCAATCCTACTAAAACTAGGAGGATACGGCATGTTACGAATTACGCTTCTCCTAGATCCAATCACCGACTTTATAGCATACCCATTCATCATGCTATCACTATGAGGCATAATCATAACCAGCTCAATTTGCCTTCGTCAAACGGACCTGAAATCACTCATCGCGTACTCCTCTATTAGCCACATGGCACTTGTCATCGTTGCAATCCTAATCCAAACACCCTGAAGCTACATAGGAGCCACCGCCCTGATAATTGCCCACGGCCTTACATCCTCTATACTTTTCTGCCTAGCAAATTCTAACTACGAACGAATTCACAGCCGTACAATAATCTTAGCCCGCGGCCTACAAACACTTCTTCCACTAATAGCCACCTGATGACTCCTAGCAAGTCTAACCAACCTGGCTCTACCCCCAACAATCAACCTAATCGGAGAACTATTTGTAGTAATATCGACTTTTTCATGATCTAATATCACAATTATTCTAATAGGACTTAACATAGTAATCACTACTCTCTACACCCTCTATATACTAATCACAACACAACGGGGCAAATACACTCATCATATCAATAACATTTCACCTTCCTTCACACGAGAAAATGCACTCATATCACTACACATACTACCACTACTGCTTCTATCCCTAAACCCAAAAATTATCCTAGGACCCCTATACTGTAAATATAGTTTAAAAAAACATTAGATTGTGAATCTAACAATAGAAGCCTATCACCTTCTTATTTACCGAAAAAGTATGCAAGAACTGCTAATTCTATGCTCCCATGCCTGACAACATGGCTTTTTCAAACTTTTAAAGGATAGCAGTTATCCATTGGTCTTAGGAACCAAAAAATTGGTGCAACTCCAAATAAAAGTAATAAACCTGTTCCCATCCCTCACACTAACTACCCTAATCCTACTAACCGTACCCATCATGACAACTAGTCTTAGCACCCACAAATTCACCAATTACCCACTTTACGTAAAAACAACCATTTCATACGCCTTTATCACTAGTATAATTCCCACTATAATATTTATTCATACAGGACAAGAAATAATTATTTCAAACTGACACTGACTAACCATCCAAACCCTCAAACTATCTCTCAGCTTCAAAATAGATTACTTCTCGACAATATTTATCCCAGTATCACTATTCGTCACATGATCCATCATAGAATTCTCAATATGATACATACATTCCGACCCCAACATCAACCAATTTTTTAAGTACTTACTCTTATTTCTTATCACAATACTCATCCTCGTCACTGCAAATAACATCTTTCAACTATTCATTGGCTGAGAAGGAGTCGGAATTATATCATTTCTACTAATTGGATGGTGATACGGACGAGCAGACGCAAACACAGCAGCTCTACAAGCAATCCTATATAACCGCATTGGCGACATCGGATTTATCCTAGCAATAGCATGATTCCTAATTAACCTCAACACTTGAGACCTTCAACAAATCTTCTTACTAAAACCAGAGAACTCAAATCTACCTCTAATAGGACTAATTCTAGCCGCAACCGGAAAATCCGCACAATTTAGCCTGCACCCATGATTACCCTCCGCAATAGAGGGTCCGACACCTGTCTCAGCATTACTCCACTCAAGTACAATAGTAGTAGCAGGTATTTTCTTACTAATCCGCTTTTATCCATTAACAGAAAACAATAAACTCATCCAATCTACTATACTATGCCTAGGAGCCATTACCACACTATTTACAGCAATATGTGCCCTCACCCAAAATGACATTAAAAAAATCATCGCCTTCTCTACATCCAGCCAACTCGGCCTTATGATAGTAACAATTGGAATTAACCAGCCTCACCTAGCACTTCTTCACATCTGCACCCACGCTTTCTTCAAAGCCATATTATTTCTATGCTCCGGCTCCATCATCCACAATCTAAATAACGAACAAGATATTCGAAAAATAGGAGGCCTATTTAAAGCCATACCATTCACCGCAACAGCCCTTATTATTGGCAGCCTTGCACTAACAGGAATACCTTTCCTCACCGGATTCTACTCCAAAGATCTAATTATTGAATCCGCCAACACGTCATATACCAACGCCTGAGCCCTCTTAATAACACTAATCGCCATCTCCTTCACAGCTATCTACAGTACCCGTATTATTTTCTTCACACTCCTAGGACAACCCCGATTCCCAACCCTTATTTCTATTAATGAAAACAACCCATTCCTAATTAACTCAATTAAACGCTTACTAATCGGAAGTCTTTTCGCAGGATTCATCATTTCTAACAACATCCCCCCAACAACCATTCCCCAAACAACTATACCCTACTACCTAAAAATCACCGCCCTAACAATTACAATCCTAGGCTTTATTCTAGCACTAGAAATTAACAACATAACCCACTACTTAAAGTTCAATTACCCATCAAACATATTCAAATTTTCTAACCTACTAGGATATTATCCCACAGTCATACACCGCTTAACCCCCTATATAAATCTAACAATAAGCCAAAAATCAGCATCCTCCCTTCTAGACCTAACCTGACTAGAAACCATTATACCAAAAACCATCTCACTAACCCAAATAAAAACATCTATCATAATCACAAACCAAAAAGGCTTAATTAAATTATATTTCCTTTCCTTCCTAATTACGATTTTCACTAGCACAATTCTACTTAATTTCCACGAGTAATCTCTATAATCACCACTACACCAATTAATAAAGATCAACCAGTAACAATAACTAATCAAGTACCATAGCTGTACAAAGCAGCAATCCCCATGGCCTCCTCACTAAAAAACCCAGAATCCCCTGTATCATAAATTACCCAATCCCCCATACCATTAAACTTAAACACAATCTCCACCTCCTTATCCTTCAACACATAGTAAATTATAAAAAACTCCATCAACAAACCAGTAATAAACGTTCCTAAAACAACCTTATTAGAAACCCAAACCTCAGGATACTGCTCAGTAGCCATAGCTGTCGTATAACCAAAAACCACCATTATACCCCCTAAATAAACTAAAAAAACCATTAAACCTAAAAAAGAACCACCATAATTTAACACAATACCACACCCAACCCCACCACTCACAATCAATCCCAACCCCCCATAAATAGGCGAAGGTTTTGAAGAAAACCCTACAAAGCCCATCACAAAAATTACACTTAAAATAAATACAATGTACATAATCATTATTCCTGCATGGAATCTAACCATGACTAATGATATGAAAAACCATCGTTGTTATTCAACTACAAGAACACTAATGATCAACATCCGAAAAACTCACCCACTAATAAAAATCGTAAACAACGCACTCATTGACCTCCCAACTCCATCAAACATCTCATCATGATGAAACTTTGGATCCCTCCTAGGCACTTGCTTAGCTCTACAAATCTTAACAGGCCTATTCCTAGCAATACACTACACATCCGATACAACAATAGCATTCTCCTCTGTAACCCACATTTGTCGAGACGTAAACTATGGCTGAATCATCCGATATATGCACGCAAACGGAGCATCAATATTTTTTATCTGCCTATTTATGCATGTAGGACGAGGCCTATATTACGGATCATATACCTTCTTAGAAACATGAAACATCGGAGTAATTCTCCTATTTACAACAATAGCCACAGCATTCATAGGCTATGTCCTACCATGAGGACAGATATCATTCTGAGGAGCAACAGTCATTACCAACCTCCTCTCGGCAATCCCATACATTGGCACCAACCTAGTTGAATGAATCTGAGGGGGATTTTCAGTAGACAAAGCCACCCTCACCCGATTCTTCGCTTTCCACTTCATCCTCCCATTTATCATTGTAGCTCTCACCATAATCCACTTAATTTTCCTCCACGAAACAGGATCCAACAACCCCACAGGAATTCCATCAGACACAGACAAAATTCCATTTCACCCTTATTACACCATCAAGGACATCCTAGGCATCATACTATTAATCCTCATCCTCATATCACTAGTACTATTCACTCCCGACCTACTCGGAGACCCGGATAATTATACTCCAGCAAACCCACTCAGTACACCCTCCCACATTAAGCCAGAATGGTATTTCCTATTTGCATACGCAATCCTACGATCAATCCCCAATAAACTGGGAGGAGTCCTAGCCTTAGTCCTTTCCATCTTGATCTTAACACTCGTACCCTTCCTCCACACATCCAAACAACGAAGCATAATGTTCCGACCAATCAGCCAATGCATATTCTGACTTTTAATAGCAGACCTATTAACACTTACATGAATCGGAGGACAACCGGTTGAACACCCCTACATCACCATCGGACAATTAGCATCCATCATATATTTCCTCATCATCCTGGCAATAATACCACTAGCCAGCACCATCGAAAACAATCTCCTGAAATGAAGACAAGTCTTTGTAGTAAAATTAATACGCTGGTCTTGTAAACCAGAAAAGGAGAACAATTAACCTCCCTAAGACTCAAGGAAGAAGCGATAGCCTCACCATCAACACCCAAAGCTGAAGTTCTACTTAAACTATTCCCTGAACCACTATTAATTGCGTCTATTGATATACCCCCAAAA
Source organism: Budorcas taxicolor (assembly GCF_023091745.1). Taxonomy (NCBI): domain Eukaryota; kingdom Metazoa; phylum Chordata; class Mammalia; order Artiodactyla; family Bovidae; genus Budorcas; species Budorcas taxicolor. Next base: position 7,817 of record NW_026292270.1, on the reverse strand, counting down.
ACACTAAGAACCTCCCCAGTATTAAATCCGCTAAAATTTTTAAACATACGACACAAATCTCCCACTCTATAAGCTTGCACGTGTAACAACATGCTTAATAACTCACCTCAATAGACACATGTACGAGTACTACACACAGACACACCATGTCATTTGCCCAAACATACCCACTAACACTCATACAATGTAAACATGATATGCGTCTAGCACACCACATGATCCATCCTATATGTATGAATATATACACTGAAGTAATATAATAAAAACATACATAAATGCAGTATACTACATGACCTACTTTGTGTGCAGTATGTACATTATAATTAATGTAATAAAGACATACTATGTATATATTACATTACATGATCTACCCCATGCATATAAGCATGTACATCATAATTAATGTAATAAAGATATAATATGTATATAGTACATTAAATGATTTTCCCCTTGCATATAAGCAAGTACAATAAAAATTATCTATAGTACATAGGACATTTCCTGCTTAGATCGTACATAGCGCATAAAGTCAAATCTATCCTCGTCACCATGCGTATCCCGTCCACTAGATCACGAGCTTACCGACCATGCCGCGTGAAACCAGCAACCCGCTTGGCAGGGATTTCTCTTCTCGCTCCGGGCCCATTAATCGTGGGGGTAGCTATTTAATGAACTTTATCAGACATCTGGTTCTTTCTTCAGGGCCATCTCATCTAAAACCGCCCATTCTTTCCTCTTAAATAAGACATCTCGATGGACTAATTACTAATCAGCCCATGCTCACACATAACTGTGCTGTCATACATTTGGTATTTTTTAATTTTCGGGGATGCTTGGACTCAGCTATGGCCGTCAAAGGCCCCGACCCGGAGCATAAATTGTAGCTGGACTTAACTGCATCTTGAGCATCCCCATAATGGTAGGCATGGGCATTTCAGTCAATGGTTACAGGACATACCTATTATATTTCCCCCCCCCCCCTCTTAAATATTAACCACCATTTTTAACATACTTCCCCCTAAGTATCAATATAAATTTATCTCACCCCCAATACTCAAATTCACACTCCAAACAAGATAGACATATAGGTGCCTGGGTCTGCTTACATACTACATGGTTAATGTAGCTTAAATTTAAAGCAAGGCACTGAAAATGCCTAGATGAGTATACCAACTCCATAAACACATAGGTTTGGTCCTGGCCTTCCTGTTAACTTTCAATAGACTTACACATGCAAGCATCCGCACCCCGGTGAGTAGCGCCCTCCGAATCAGCAGGACTAAGAGGAGCAGGTATCAAGCACACACCCTGTAGCTCATAACGCCTTGCTTAACCACACCCCCACGGGAAACAGCAGTGACAAAATTTAAGCCATGAACGAAAGTTCGACTAAGCCATATTAACTAGGGTTGGTAAATCTCGTGCCAGCCACCGCGGTCATACGACTAACCCAAGCTAACAGGAACACGGCGTAAAACGTGTTAAAGTACTACACCAAATAGAGTTAAATCCTAATTAAGCTGTAAAAAGCCATAATTATAACAAAAATAAGTGACGAAAGTAACTCTACGACAACTGACACACTATAGCTAAGACCCAAACTGGGATTAGATACCCCACTATGCTTAGCCCTAAACATAAATAATTGCAAAAACAAGATTATTCGCCAGAGTACTACCGGCAACGGCCCAAAACTCAAAGGACTTGGCGGTGCTTTACACCCTTCTAGAGGAGCCTGTTCTATAATCGATAAACCCCGATAAACCTCACCAATCCTTGCTAATACAGTCTGTATACCGCCATCTTCAGCAAACCCTGAAAAGGAACAAAAGTAAGCTCAATCATAACACATAAAAACGTTAGGTCAAGGTGTAACCTATGGAATGGGAAGAAATGGGCTACATTTTCTATCCAAGAAAACTTAATACGAAAGCCATTATGAAACTAACAGCCAAAGGAGGATTTAGTAGTAAACTAAGAATAGAGTGCTTAGTTGAACCAGGCCATGAAGCACGCACACACCGCCCGTCACCCTCCTCAAGTAAATATATGCACCCAAACCTATTTACATGCACCAATTACACGAGAGGAGGTAAGTCGTAACAAGGTAAGCATACTGGAAAGTGTGCTTGGACAAACCAAGACATAGCTTAATTAAAGCATCTAGTTTACACCTAGAAGATTTCGTGTACTGTGAATGTTTTGAACTATGCCTAGCCCAAACCCCCACTCTTCAATCCAATAACCAAAACATACTAAAACAAAACATTTACCCCTATTAAAGTATAGGAGATAGAAATTCTAAACATGGCGCTATAGAGAAAGTACCGTAAGGGAACGATGAAAGAAAATAATCAAAGTACAAAAAAGCAAAGATTAACCCTTGTACCTTTTGCATAATGAATTAACGAGCAAAAAACTTAACAAAACGAATTTCAGCTAAGTAACCCGAAACCAGACGAGCTACCTATAGACAGTTTATTAGAACCAACTCATCTATGTGGCAAAATAGTGAGAAGATCTATAAGTAGAGGTGACATGCCTAACGAGCCTGGTGATAGCTGGTTGTCCAGAAAATGAATCTTAGTTCAGCTTTAAAGATACCAAAAAATATAAACAAATCTCACTGTATCTTTAAAAGTTAGTCTAAAAAGGTACAGCCTTTTAGAAATGGGTACAACCTTCACTAGAGAGTAAGATCTTACAACACCATAGTAGGCCTAAAAGCAGCCATCTATTAAGAAAGCGTTAAAGCTCAACAATAAAAACAATACTAATCCCAACAACAATATAACCAACTCCTAGACCTAGTACTGGACTATTCTATTACTAAATAGAAGCAATAATGTTAATATGAGTAACAAGAAATATTTTCTCCTTGCACAAGTTTAAGTCAGTATCTGATAATACTCTGACTGTTAACAGTAAATAAAAATAACCCAACAATAAATAATTTATTAATTATACTGTTAATCCAACACAGGAGTGCACCCAGGAAAGATTAAAAGAAGTAAAAGGAACTCGGCAAACACAAATCCCGCCTGTTTACCAAAAACATCACCTCCAGCATCCCCAGTATTGGAGGCACTGCCTGCCCAGTGACTAGACGTTAAACGGCCGCGGTATCCTGACCGTGCAAAGGTAGCATAATCATTTGTTCTCTAAATAAGGACTTGTATGAACGGCCACACGAGGGTTTTACTGTCTCTTACTTCCAATCAGTGAAATTGACCTTCCCGTGAAGAGGCGGGAATAAACCAACAAGACGAGAAGACCCTATGGAGCTTTAACTAACTAGTCCAAAGAAAATAAACTTAACCATTAAGGGATAACAACACTCTTTATGGACTAGCAGTTTTGGTTGGGGTGACCTCGGAGAACAAAAAATCCTCCGAACGATTTTAAAGACTAGACCCACAAGTCAAATCAAACTATCGTTTATTGATCCAAAGACTTGATCAACGGAACAAGTTACCCTAGGGATAACAGCGCAATCCTATTCAAGAGTCCATATCGACAATAGGGTTTACGACCTCGATGTTGGATCAGGACACCCCGATGGTGCAACCGCTATCAAAGGTTCGTTTGTTCAACGATTAAAGTCCTACGTGATCTGAGTTCAGACCGGAGTAATCCAGGTCGGTTTCTATCTGTTATGTATTTCTCCCAGTACGAAAGGACAAGAGAAATAAGGCCAACTTCAACAAAGCGCCTTAAATCAATCAATGACTTTATCTCAATTGACCTCACAAACAATACCTGCCCTAGAAAAGGGCCCAGTTAAGGTGGCAGAGCCCGGTAATTGCGTAAAACTTAAACCTTTATACTCAGAGATTCAAATCCTCTCCTTAACAAAATGTTTATACTCAACATCTTAACACTTATTATCCCCATTCTTCTAGCCGTAGCTTTTCTTACACTAGTTGAACGAAAAATCCTAGGCTACATACAACTCCGAAAAGGCCCAAATATTGTAGGACCATATGGCTTACTCCAACCCATCGCCGATGCAATCAAACTTTTCATTAAAGAACCCCTACGACCTGCCACATCCTCAATCTCAATATTTATTCTAGCCCCCATCCTAGCCCTAACCCTAGCCTTAACTATATGAATCCCCCTACCCATACCCTATCCCCTCATCAATATAAACTTAGGAATCCTTTTCATATTAGCTATATCAAGCTTAGCCGTATACTCGATCCTCTGATCAGGCTGAGCCTCCAACTCAAAATACGCTCTTATTGGAGCCCTACGAGCAGTAGCACAAACAATTTCATATGAAGTTACACTAGCAATTATCTTACTATCAATCTTACTAATAAATGGATCCTTCACTCTCTCTACATTAATCATTACACAAGAACAAGTATGACTAATCTTCCCAGCATGACCCTTAGCAATAATATGATTCATTTCAACACTAGCAGAAACAAACCGAGCACCATTTGATCTTACTGAAGGAGAATCTGAACTAGTATCGGGCTTTAATGTAGAATACGCCGCAGGACCATTCGCCCTATTCTTTATAGCAGAATATGCAAACATTATTATAATAAATATCTTCACAACAACCCTCTTCCTAGGAGCATCCCATAACCCATACATACCAGAACTCTACGCAATTAACTTTATCATCAAATCACTACTACTCACAATGACCTTCCTATGAATCCGAGCATCCTACCCCCGATTCCGCTATGATCAACTGATGCACTTATTATGAAAAAATTTTCTACCCCTAACGCTAGCCCTATGCATATGACATGTATCTCTACCTATTCTCCTATCAAGTATCCCCCCACAAACATAAGAAATATGTCTGACAAAAGAGTTACTTTGATAGAGTAAATTATAGAGGTTTAAATCCTCTTATTTCTAGAACTATAGGAATTGAACCTACTCCTAAGAACTCAAAACTCTTCGTGCTCCCAATTACACCAAATTCTAATAGTAAGGTCAGCTAATTAAGCTATCGGGCCCATACCCCGAAAATGTTGGTTTGTATCCTTCCCGTACTAATAAACCCAATCACTCTCATTATTATCTTAATAACTATAATACTTGGAACCATTATCGTTATAATTAGCTCCCACTGACTACTCATCTGAATCGGATTTGAAATAAATATACTCGCCATCATTCCTATTATAATAAAAAAACACAACCCACGAGCCACAGAAGCATCAACTAAATATTTCCTAACTCAATCAACAGCCTCAATACTACTAATAATAGCCATTATCATCAACTTAATATTCTCAGGCCAATGAACCGTAATAAAACTATTTAACCCAACAGCCTCCATACTCATAACAATAGCCCTCGCCATAAAACTAGGAATAGCCCCATTCCACTTCTGAGTCCCAGAAGTAACACAAGGCATCCCTCTATCTTCAGGCCTAATCTTACTTACATGACAAAAACTAGCACCCATATCGGTACTTTACCAAGTATCCCAATCCATCAACCTAAATATAATCTTAACCCTATCAATTCTATCCATTATAATCGGAGGCTGAGGAGGATTAAACCAAACCCAACTACGAAAAATTATAGCTTACTCATCAATTGCCCACATAGGCTGAATAACAGCAATTTTACCATACAATCCCACCATAACATTACTAAACCTAATCATTTACATCATCATAACTTCCACCATATTTACACTATTTATAGCCAACTCAACCACAACCACTCTATCACTATCACACACATGAAACAAAACACCCATCATAACTATTCTAATTCTCATTACCCTCCTATCAATAGGAGGACTCCCCCCACTATCAGGATTTATGCCAAAATGAATAATTATTCAAGAAATGACAAAAAACAATAGCATTATCCTACCTACCTTCATAGCAATTACAGCACTACTAAACCTATATTTCTACATACGACTGGCATATTCCACCACACTTACTATGTTCCCTTCCACAAACAACATAAAAATAAAATGACAATTCTCAACCATAAAACGAATAACCCTCCTACCAACAATAACCGTATTGTCCACTATACTACTACCACTTACACCAATTCTCTCAATCCTAGAATAGGAATTTAGGTTAAATAGACCAAGAGCCTTCAAAGCCCTAAGCAAGTATAATTTACTTAATTCCTGATAAGGACTGCAAGATCATATCTTACATCAATTGAATGCAAATCAACTACTTTAATTAAGCTAAATCCTCACTAGATTGGTGGGTCCCACCCCCACGAAACTTTAGTTAACAGCTAAATACCCTAAATAACTGGCTTCAATCTACTTCTCCCGCCGCAAGAAAAAAAAGGCGGGAGAAGCCCCGGCAGAGTTTGAAGCTGCTCCTTTGAATTTGCAATTCAATATGTTAATTCACTACAGGACCTGGTAAAAAGAGGAATCAAACCTCTATTCTTAGATTTACAGTCTATTGCTTTACTCAGCCATTTTACCCATGTTCATAAACCGCTGATTATTTTCAACTAATCATAAAGATATCGGTACCCTTTATCTTCTATTTGGTGCCTGAGCCGGCATAGTAGGAACCGCTCTGAGCTTACTAATTCGTGCTGAGTTAGGCCAACCCGGAACTCTACTTGGAGATGACCAAATCTACAACGTAATTGTAACTGCACACGCATTCGTAATAATCTTCTTTATAGTAATGCCTATTATAATTGGAGGGTTTGGCAACTGGCTAGTTCCTCTAATGATTGGAGCCCCTGATATAGCATTCCCTCGGATAAATAATATAAGTTTTTGGCTCCTCCCCCCTTCTTTCCTATTACTCCTAGCATCCTCTATAGTCGAAGCCGGAGCAGGGACGGGTTGAACCGTATATCCCCCTCTAGCAGGTAATCTAGCCCACGCAGGAGCCTCAGTAGACCTGACCATTTTCTCCCTACACCTAGCAGGTGTTTCCTCAATTTTAGGAGCCATTAATTTTATTACAACTATTATTAACATAAAACCTCCCGCAATATCACAATACCAGACCCCCCTGTTCGTGTGATCTGTACTGATCACTGCCGTACTACTCCTCCTCTCACTTCCTGTATTAGCAGCTGGCATCACAATATTACTAACAGACCGAAACCTGAATACAACTTTCTTTGACCCAGCAGGAGGAGGAGACCCTATCTTATATCAACACTTATTCTGATTTTTTGGACACCCCGAAGTATATATTCTAATTTTACCTGGCTTTGGAATAATCTCCCACATCGTAACCTACTATTCAGGAAAAAAAGAGCCATTTGGATATATAGGAATAGTATGAGCCATAATATCAATTGGATTTCTAGGATTTATTGTATGAGCCCATCATATATTCACAGTCGGAATAGACGTCGATACACGAGCTTACTTTACATCCGCTACTATAATTATTGCTATCCCAACCGGAGTAAAAGTCTTTAGTTGGCTAGCAACACTTCACGGAGGAAATATCAAATGATCCCCCGCTATAATATGAGCCCTAGGCTTCATTTTCCTTTTTACAGTTGGAGGACTAACTGGAATTGTTTTAGCCAACTCCTCCCTTGACATCGTTCTCCACGACACATACTATGTGGTAGCACATTTCCACTACGTACTATCAATAGGAGCTGTATTCGCTATCATAGGAGGATTTGTACATTGATTTCCCTTATTCTCAGGCTACACCCTTAATGACACATGAGCCAAAATCCATTTCGCAATTATATTTGTAGGTGTTAACATGACCTTCTTCCCACAACATTTCTTAGGGCTATCTGGTATACCACGACGATACTCCGATTACCCAGACGCATATACAATATGAAACACTATTTCATCTATAGGCTCA